>NW_027468680.1:1439201-1446575 GCF_046254945.1 Alosa pseudoharengus | reverse complement strand
CCTGCCAGGACTTTTACGGGCTTTTCCCAAATCATGGAAGAAATGTCGACGCGCTACTCGACCAGGGTTCGACCAAGGGAAAAAAGGTTCTGGGAGGGTGTTTGGCTCGGGGTCATGGTGCAAAGGACCCTAGGGTGAAATTACTCAGAACCATCGCTTTAAGAATGCTTCTAACCGCTGAGTTGGGAGCCGGGGCTTTTAGGATTAGAGCGTTCCACTCCCATGCCGGTGTGTGTGGAGGTGGCGGGTTCGAGGGCTGTAAGCGGCGGACGAATTACGACCTCTGTTACATGTGTGTATGTGTGTGTATTTGTGTGTTGCACCTCACTGAAGTATGAGTGTGTGTGTGTGTGTGTGTGTGTGTGTGTGTGTGTGTGTGTGTGTCTCCTGTAGATGGTGTGGGAGAGTGGTGCAGTAGTAATCGTGATGTTGACGCCGCTAACTGAAGGTGGAGTAAAACAGTGCTACCACTACTGGCCTGATGAAGGATCCAACCTCTATCACATCTATGAGGTAAACACACACACACACACACACACACACACACACATACATACACATACACAGACAACCTCTATTACATCTATGAGGTACACACACACACACACACACACACACACACACACACACACACACACACACACACACACACACACACACACACACACACACACACACACACACACACACACACAGAGACAACCTCTATCACATCTATGAGGCACACACACACACACAAATCCTCTATCACATCTATGAGGTATACGCACACACACACACGACCCACTCTCACTGGTCCGAGGCCTGTCTGTGGAGGAAAAGGAGGATAATCATCCCTAGCCTTTTAAAGAGAATTATACAACAATAGGTTCTATGGAACTATTTATTTGTTTCTAATTGGCAGAGACCAGAGCCCTATCTATAAGCCTCTATATATAACCCAATATATATCTAGCCCTATCTATAAGGCTCTGGCAGAGACATTCCATGAGTTGGAATATCCACTCGAATTTCCAATTCAAAGGAGCTTTATTAGCATGACTGTTTGGATTGTTGGGACTGTTGTTGCCAAAGCCAGTGTTACAGATAACACAGTAGTGTCACAAAAGAAAGAAAATAGACATACAGCAATGCACTCTATGGGTTTTATTTTAATGGTCTAAAAGGGAAGTGTCTGCGCAAAACGCAAGTCACTTTGTGGGCGGATCTTGGGCGCTGATGCTATTTACCGGCGGGATAATTGACTGTTGCGCCCGACGCAAATCTAAAATGGGGTGGTATGAAGTAGCTACATTAATCATGGGTGTGGTTTGGGCGTAATGTGCAATAAACCAATCAGAGCGTCATCTCACATTCCCTTTAACAACAGGCACGCTTGTTCCATAGCTGATTGCTATTATGGTGGCGTATTTGCCAGGCGCAGCCAAGAGCGTTCACATCGCTATAGTCACTGTTCAGTTGGGAACAGTTAGCTATTGATTTTTCCTCTTGACAAAATGTAATACAGAATTGTCACAAAGACATACTTTCCGATGTTTTGTGATCACTCTCACTGAATCACGAGGTTATGAATGCATGGTGATATTTTTGCTATGTACAATGTAATCTAACATTACCTCCCTATCGACAATGCATATCTTCTGTCAGTTAATCTCTTTTCTCCCGTGCTGCCGCTGGGGCATTTGGGTTAAATGGCATCGGCATGCAGTTCAACATCACGTCTCCTTAAGTCCTATAATATTTCCTAATTTATGTCATCAACACATCCGTTATTCGTGAAAATGTGTACGCTAGATTTATGCCTATTTTTTCACATCTTAATAGTGATAATATTTTTCTTTGAAATTATGTATGGTTTACAGAAATGGGAACTACGTTGTAGAGAGAGGAGCGAAGTATGCGTTGCGCATCACAGGCGGCCAAGCATGGCTCCTTACCATCAGGCAACTCAACAGTTTCCAAGTTGACCTAACTTTCAACTCTGCACAGTATCCCATTAACTGCATGACAGTAGGCTATTTACAATATTTTCTGTAAAATAGAGTTTGTAAACACGTTATCATCAACTTAATGCACGCACAACATTTGTTTGAGCAGGAGAGAGAATAACAATGAATGGATGCAGCAACTACAGAAATTGTAGCCATACTTGCTGCTTTCTTGTACTATCTGTGGTTGCTGGATAACAGCACATAAAAAGCTGATTAAGCTAATTCACTAACTCAAGACTTCAAGGCCATCATGGATATAAAATGTTTTTTGAAAATAACGAAAGAATGGAGGGAACATAGCAAAGCTTGGAGTTATTTCAGATGGGCTACAACAAGGTAGGCAAAATTATGATGCTTAAAACCTTAGCGCAGCTGGAATAATGCTTAGGTTGATGTTAAAGCGCACGCGATGTTTAATACACAACGGTAAATTGGGACAAACCTAAAGGTAACTTTAGGCTGTATAGGGTTGTATAAAGTTGTCCAAATTAATAGGTCGTAATTAGGCGTTGTTGTTGTAAAGATATTGCATGTAGATGTTGTACTACAGTATATAGGCTACTAAATATTTAGGTCACCAATGCACGAACAAAACCGGGAAATGGACAAATATTATCAAGGCTTTGAATGTTTTGGTGTGCAAAGCATTCATTAATGCAGGCCTGTGGTCATGCATGCGCTCTTAAAAATAGCATCTGCATTTGCGCCACAGACTTTAGACCAGGGAGTTCCTGGGGCCTGTACTACGAAGAGGGGTTACTGGCTTATCTGGGTAACTTCGAGAGTAACTTGATCACGTGTGGCATAACTTCCCGATTAACCCGTACTACGAAAGGTGGATATGTTTTAACCTAGGTATGCTGCCATGGCAATTTACGCTGCATCTCAAACCTGCTCCGAGCAGGTTATGTTCTTGGTTAACCCGAGGTTTCCGTTAACCACACCCTTTATAAGTACCACCCCTCCACTAACAATTCGAGACAATGTCGGCGTACCTGGATGATCCATACGACATCGGAGCGCAAATCGTGAGGTGCTCTCTTCGAGGGGTTTTAGAGACCGCCATATATATATATATATATATATATATGAAGATATAGATTGTCAACCGAGGGAATTCGTTATCTTTGTCAGATGATCTAGGCAGAAGTCTCTAATGTCACCCGTCATAGCAATGCCTTTACGTGGACATTCATTTATTCCATCTAATCGGTGATGCTGAACATCTGAGCAAGAATACTGTATTTACTGTACTGCCTTACAGTAGTGTTCAAAGACACCTTTTTCTTGTTAGCTGTAAAACAGAGGCCAAGTGAAGGCAAAAAGCATACTAGGCCTACATGTTTTCATAATTAAGAAATATTAATGCAAGTTATGACTATATAAACCACTATTCTGAATAATGTGTTTGTGTTTCATTTTCACCTGCTGCCATGTGCGTTTGGCAATGGTTAGGCATACACTAAATCAGTCAATGGGGGCTACTTAAACATTCAATTATCCTATTACTGTAATCTATATGCCCACTTCTGAATTGTGTTGCATCTGTAGGCCTTTCTATGAACTCAAAATAGGCAATTTAATTATTTCAACTCATTTCATACATTCCGCAAGCTATTAATCCGCCGTAACACATATTTGAAGACCATGTGGAAAAAAAACTTAACTTTTAGGCATTTAGGCTACCCGATCTGCAATACGTTGCCAACATCCTTGCCTTGCTTTGTTCACTGCCGACGTATTTGATTTTTGTCGTAGAGTGGGTTTTAATTCCTCATAACTTGGCATAATAATTGTGCATTCCTCATCCGTAAAATAAGGTGATCGCGTCATCATTGAAAGTGGTGACTTGCGCTGCAACCCGCCCCTTTTATGTGAACGCGCACAAACTCCAATGAGGTTAACCCCGGCTCAACAAATCAACTTCATAATCAGCGTCGTAGTACCGATTAACACCACTTATGATAACCAGGTTTTGTCAACCCCGGTTTAACAAAGTAACCCTGGGTTACATCTGGGTAGGTTAAGCTCCCTTCGTAGTACAGGCCCCTGGTCTGTGGCGGAATTGTTTTCTTAAACTGCAAAATATCAACGTTTGCGCCGGAACCGCCCCCGTGGGCGCAATCGAATTCCCTAATTTAGAGGCATGTACCTGTGGAGGGAAAATTCCAATATGCGCTGACTGCAAAATGGGAAAGACAAAAGCGCAAGTATACAAAGTCAATTGCGCTGGGACGCAAGATAGAGCCGTGTATCTCTCTTTCTTCCCCCTTACCTCACTTGTACTATACCCTTACCAGTCATCAGCCATCCTTGTGTTTGGCCCTCATCTTACCTGAAGTCCCATCCCTACGACTGCCCTATCCTCGCCTATTGCTGTCCCCCTGCCCGGATTCCTGGCCCTTAGCGACCCACCACTTGCCCTATGACAACTCCTAATTCCCATGGACAATCCACTTCCTACACTGGACTATTTGAACTTTCTGACCCTAAATAGGATTCATGCATTATCATACTGGATATGTAGCCATCCCACCTCTTTGTAACATACACCTCAGGTGGCTTTAAACACCATGTTCTATTCTCTTTCTCTACACCTAACTAACTTATTCATTTATCATGTAAACAGACCTTACTGTTCTGTACTGACCCTAGGCAGATGGGTCAGGCCTTTGAGTCGTGGATCTGCTCGTGGTTTCTTCCTATATGTATTTCCAATTCTAGGGAGTTTTTCCTTGCCCCTGTTACTCATGGGCCTTCTCTGATGGTTTAACACTCTGCATTGATGAGGAGGAACAGACAGTCAAGCGGGCAGAGAGTGCATCTTCATCCAGGTGCTCTAACTGGACTGTATCGGAAAGAGCATCCAGCATCCAATACTGCAGGATTTTTATGTCACCATTAGAACAACCAAAGGGCAGCTATATTGGATCAGTAGCTATGCCTTCGGGCTCAATCGTTTCAACTACAGGGTGAAAATGGCTGTCCTTATTTCACAATGTCTTTCAACGAAGATACGAAAAACCACCCATTGGAGAGGGATCTGGAATGTTGGTTACCTAGCAACCAAGACGCTGTCTATTGAAAATGGAACTATTTTTTGATGCGTAAAAACGAAGCCTCCTCATGCCCCTCATTGATGTGTGTGTGTGCGTGTGTGTGTGTTTCAGGTCAACCTGGTGTCAGAACATGTGTGGTGTGAGGACTTCCTGGTGCGGAGCTTTTACCTGAAGAACATGCAGAGCAACGAGAGTAGAACCGTCTCCCAGTTCCACTACCACACCTGGTTACCTAGCAACGTACCGGAGACTCAGAGCCTGCTCGACTTCCGCAGGTGCATACAGTACACACACACACACACACACACACACACACAATATACTTTATTTGATTCCACTTTACAAGTCAAGTTACATTAGGAACACACACACATTTATGTTTACATGTATTCATGTAGCTGTTGCTTTCCTCCAGTGGCTTATATTGAGGAGCATTCAAGCTACATAGCACAGGGAGACCTTAGCACAGGGCTCCCCAAATAGTTTAGCCCAAGGGCCTAATTATGTCAAGCATGCCAAAGCATTCAGGATACACCCACAAACATTTAGGAATTTAAAAATAATCTGACCAAAACAAAATCCCACCTACACAGATATTAATATGCATTTCTACTGGCATACTTCCTAGTGACATAAATGGAAAAAATATGAAGGGAAAAAATCATGAGACGCACATATCTAGGCTGACATAAGAAATATGCAGATATGATCACATCACACTTTCCCAGATATGGGTAGCCCAAACTGTCCTGAAAAAGGATGATATAGCAAGTATAGCTGGCCATTACAATGACCAATATAACTAGCTTATCTCAGATTAACTAGCTGAATGACACCACTGACCACTTCTGCATAATTTCATGGAGTGCTGAAATATACACTTTTTTTTACCTTTTCTGAACTGTGAGACTCAGCAAATGCTTTGTGGTTGTTAATTTATTGCAATATTATCTAACTATTCTGCCCTACAAAGGCAAAGTGCAGTAACTACATATTTGGTCAAAATTGAGTTTAGACTGAAAATGGGCTTCATAACACCTCCTTTGTCTTGTGACAAAAACTCTTGGTCCAACTGGGTCCCGTTTTAGAGAAATCACTATGTCAAATTTGCAGTAACTATGAAATCCAACCTAATACCGAGGCTAACCGCAGTGTAGATACTACGTTCTGCCTGTGTTTACCTGGCTTTGACGCAGATACTGCGGTCTGCCTAGTAGCCCCATCCAAAACATTCCATCACACACACCACAAACATGATAGCTGCTAGAAATATATTGTAAATTGACACAAACATCATGGCACAATCCCGAGGAAAAACCATGGTGGAACTTGCTTTGAAACGCAAGTATCCAAACAACGGTAAGGAAGATGGATAACATATGAACAACTAACCAGTCAAATAACACCTACATCTATTAATTATCATAAGCCTCGCACTAGGCTACTAGCTAGCGAGCCGCTAGCATATTAAATCATTTTAGCCTACCTGCTCCCTTGAAGACTGTAGCATCTATCCAGTCTGGAAATGCTGTCATAATCCAAATACGATCCCGTTGCCTTCATTTCTTAAGCTATTTTCGTTTCAGGCAGCTAGTCCAATTGTTGAGAAGTTAACAAGATTACATTTAGTTAGTCGACTGGAGCAAAGTCACTGTTAGTTTAGCATTCTAGTGCTAGCCGATCTCCTGAGGAGAGCCGTGTAGCGCCTGCAGCCTGCAAGGAAGGACGGTCTTGAATTAAATGTCACTTTATCTCGGTTGTTTACTTCTCATTACACACGCTACATCCCATGGTTTAGGTAAAATATCGCGTTGTCTAATTGATAGCCAATGAAGTTCAAGCTGAAAGGTCATGGGTTGCGAAACGACCATCGAGATCAGTCGACTTCTTCCGTTCATATCTTCTACTCTCAATGATTACATTGGCAGTCACTTATTTTGACGTTAATAATTAACGGTTAGATCTAGGTTGGGATTTAATTGGCAAGAGTATTTTTTCTGTGTAGATAGGCTACGTTTCCAATATTTGCTTTGCAGTTGTCACTGTAGGATAAAATTATAATAAAATGAATGTCACTGACAGCCAGAGGGGCTGGTCTCAAGTCACTGACGTGACCCAGGGCACACGATCTCATGCAACAACATAACTTTTTTCTCATGCAAACGCATAGGCTAAGTTTAATTTTTCTGATATATTTATTTAATAAAATGGTAACCCTGAATTTCTATACGCTCTAGGCCTAGTCCGCACTCGTACAACGTTTAGGCTACTCACTGTGATGCGCATATCCTACCGTTTCAAATTGCAATAGCGCTTCCTGCAGG
>NW_027468680.1:1404201-1431701 GCF_046254945.1 Alosa pseudoharengus | reverse complement strand
TCTCCTCCTCCCCTCCTCCTCCTCTCTCTCCTCCTCCT
The DNA here is from genome assembly GCF_046254945.1 of Alosa pseudoharengus. NCBI lineage: Eukaryota > Metazoa > Chordata > Actinopteri > Clupeiformes > Clupeidae > Alosa > Alosa pseudoharengus. The sequence continues at coordinate 1,431,663 of NW_027468680.1, read as the reverse complement.
CTCTCTGCTGCCTCCTGCTGGTGCTATGTGCACAGTGTTGTTTGTTTGTGTCACTGTTTTGGGTTCAAACTGAACAGCTGAATAAAACATGATGTGTTGCAACCTCACTCACGCCTTGGCGCATTATTCTCATTCTGGGCCCTAACCCCTAACCCTGAATAAAACATGATGTGTTGCAACCTCACTCACGCCTTGGCGCATTATTCTCATTCTGGGCCCTAACCCCTAACCCTGAATTTAAACATTCTCCTTATGAATCTAGCAGTGTGGCGCAAACCCTAACTCTAAATATAAATATTCTCACAAACACACACACACACACACAGGCTAGGGGGAACAACAGGTGTGTGTTTCATATCATGACATCATGAAATGGAGGCGTTTAGTAAAAGAAAAAAACATATTTCCTACAAACCCATGCGTCACTTTAATATGCTGGAGAATCAGATCAAATCCACAATTAAAGCGATGGTTCGGAGTAATTTCACCCTAGGGTCCTTTGCACCATGACCCCGAGCCAAACACCCTCCCAGAACCTTTTTTCCCTTGGTCAAACCCTGGTAGAGTAGCGCTGTCAGAAACTCATGACGTTCTGCAGTCGTGATGGACCCAACTTTTATCTCGTAAATTACCCCACTAATAATGCCCTGAATGGTACGAAACTTCTGCAGTAGTACAACTATGACCTTTAGTCCAATAATGAGGCATTAGAAAGTTTGTAAGTGCACCAGGAGTTTATTTAAATAAGACTTGCCTGATTATCTGCTACTATACTGCGGCCTCGACGTTTCTTCCGTGATTTGGGAAAATCCCGTAAAAGTCCTGGCAGGAAGCATGCATAAGGATGTAGATCCAGGAATGCACTAATATTTTGTTTGTAGTCCAGTTTGCAACAATTATTAGTTAACACTAAGTTGTAAACACTTCGGAAAAAAATATTTAAAACTGGATATACCAAAAAACGTTGATGTAATCGCTTCCTGCAAGGACAGATTTGAAATCAGACAGGTATCTCTGGAAACAGACGTCTCTGATTTGAAATCAGACAGGTGTCTCTGGAAACAGGCGTCTCTGATTTGAAATCAGACAGGTGTCTCTGGAAACAGGCGTCTCTGATTTGAAATCAGACAGGTGTCTCTGATTGCTGGCAATGCTGCCCATAGACAGTACCCTCCAGAATCATTGGCACCTCTGCTAAAGTTGACTAAAAACAGGTTTAAAAAATGATCTGTTGGTGATTTATTGTAACCTCACAATGAAAAAATTAGGAAAAATTCAACCTTTTATTTATTTTGAGAAAAAGGAAAATCTCATAAAGAAATAAATATTAGCTGCTTGTAATACCTTCTTAAGCCTCCCTTTGCCAATAAAACAGCTTGTAATATTCTCCTATGACACCTGCCCATAGACAGTAAGGTGCTGCCCCCACCAGTATAGTGGCCACATTGACGTATGGCATCTAAAAGAACTCGACGGACAATGCGGTAACCAGGTTTCTAATATCTACTGTATATGCTGATGTCATGTGTCATAGCAATGCGGTAACTAGGTTGTTAATATCAATATGCTGATGTGTCATAGCAATGCGGTAACTAGGTTGTCATAGCAATGCGGTAACTAGGTTGCTAATATCTATATGCTGATGTGTCATAGCAATGCGGTAACTAGGTTGTCATAGCAATGCGGTAACTAGGTTGTCATAGCAATGAACATGCACTAATGATGTCAGGGCTAAAAAGGAGCCTCTGATTGGACAGTCTGCAGAGGAGGTGGCATGGGCTCATGTGATTGGGCGATCAACAGAGATGACTAAGGCGGCGGAGTTTCTGCCCTTCTCCCTCTGGCCTGGGCTAAGGAGGGGGCGGAGCCTGCCCGTGAAGCGCTGGCCAGTGAATGAGTAGAGGTGGGACATGCTCGTGACATCATAGAAGCTGACCACGCCCCTTGGGTAGTCCACGAACACGCCCACCATCTGAAGCCCCGCCCCGGCGGCGAGGGGGACGGGATTGGTTTCCTTGGCCACAAGCCCCGCCCCTCGTCTCAGAGCCACCGTCCAGTAGCCTGTCTCCGGCGTGGCCTTGACCTTTCCCTTCCGGGTCACCGCTTCGCTAGCCACGCCCACGTCCCAGCTGCTCTTGCTGCCGACCGCGACCTGGAAGTAGAAGCGCTGGGCAAAGGCTTCGCTGCCCAGCACGCAAGCCGCCCGGTCGAAACGCCCTGCCCCCACGTCCTGCAGCTTCTGACGACGCTGCCCACAGCACACCTGCCTCCGGTCTTCTGACAGCTGCAGGAACGCGTTCGCCGAGTCCACGTCCAGCGTCACGTCCACTAGGGGGCATGAGAACATGAGAACATGAGAACACAAACCACACCATGGAACATGAATACAAACCACACCATGGAACATGACTACAAACCACACCATGGAACATGAATACAAACTACACCAGCACCATGGAACATGAATACAAACTACACCAGCACCATGGAACATGAATACAAACTACACCAGCACCATGGAACATGAATACACCAGCACCATGGAACATGAATACAAACTACACCAGCACCATGGAACATGATTACACCAGCACCATGGAACATGAATACAAACTACACCAGCATCATGGCCCAGACCAGGGCTACATGCAGGTACTCTATGAAAAGTCAGTCCTCAGGGAGGCACTGAAAATTGTAGAAGACCCCACACACATCCTGTACGAGGAGTTTGCCCTCCTACCCTCAGGTAGACGCTTTAGAGTACTAAACTGCAGATTAAATAAATACAAAAACTCCTTTATTCCAACTGCTATAAAGATGCTCAATGATAGGTAGCTGGCTACCTACAGTGGGCAGTGCTTCGACTTGGCCAGCTTCACTCGCGGTCCGCGCGTGGGATCACGCGGTATCACGCGACTTTAATTTGTATTTTCCAGTGTGCAGCTCTGACTGAGTTGTCTTTTGTTGTAATTGTGGTTGTGTGGGGCTGTATGTGTGACTGTTGTTTTTTAATTGCCTATGTATGAGCTGTGTATGTCTGTGATGCAGTGGTCGTGAAGCCCAAGACAAACTTCCTCTTGGGGACAATAAAGTATACTTTACTTTACTTTACTAATACTACAAACCACACCGTAGAACATGATTTCAAACTACACCAGCACCACAGAACATGATTACAAACCACAACAGCACCATGGAACATGAATACAAACTACACCAGCACCATGGAACATGAATACACCAGCACCATGGAACATGAATACACCAGCACCATGGAACATGAATACAAACTACACCAGCACCATGGAACATGATTACACCAGCACCATGGAACATGAATACAAACTACACCAGCACCATGGAACATGAATACACCAGCACCATGGAACATGATTACACCAGCACCATGGAACATGAATACACCAGCACCATGTGTCACTCCCCGATGTGAGTCGCTACCCGATGTGAGTCACGCATGCTCAGATTGATAGGTTTTACGGCATAACGCCAAGGGATCCGACTGAAATCTATAAAATAATTCACTTTTCTGTTTCAAAAACGTTTTAGCTATCTAAGATTGTTTGATTGCTAACGTTAGCAAACGCCATTCAAGTGACAGCCTTTGTTGTGCTTGATTGCTTACTTACTTGCCAGCAGTTAACAAACTTCGTTATGTAGGTCAATTTTTATTGATATTACAGAAGTCTCTCGCTAGCAGGCTACTTCAGCCTCTAATCTAGAACTGACATTAGAGATCATGCCGTGAAAATGTGATGCCTTACGCTAAATAATACATTACTGCTGTGTAGGCTAATGTCATTATTCTGTGGCTAACAGCACAGGTAGTCGCAAAGTAGCAAAGTGATGCATGCGCGACTCACATCCGGTAGCGACTCACATCAGGGAGTGACACCATGGAACATGAATACAAACTACACCAGCACCATGGAACATGAATACAAACTACACCAGCACCATGGAACATGAATACACCAGCACCATGGAACATGAATACAAACTACACCAGCACCATGGAACATGAATACACCAGCACCATGGAACATGAATACACCAGCACCATGGAACATGAATACAAACCACACCAAATTTGGTTTGTATGATTTTTTTGTTGAATAACAGATGTTTTGCAATTACTTGGTTTAAATTGTGTTTTGAATGTTTTTTGCGTGTGTGCTTATTGCACTTTGGTGCGTACCAGCCAGAAGTGACGTAACAGGCCTCATGGTATATGGTGCTGGGACGTCACAGGCTGTCACGCATGGTGTGTGTGTGTGTGTGTGTGTGTGATGCCACATTACCTGCATACTGCTGGACTTTGCTGAGCTCTGTGGAAACACACAAAAGAAAACACAACAGGGTTATTACACACACACACACACACAAAAGGTAGAGACAGGCAGGTGAGCAGACCAGCTGTGGTGCATACTGCAGTGTGTCTATGTGCTCCGGCACACACACACACACACACACACACACACACACGCCCCCACGCCCCCTGCCCCCAGCTCATGGTTAACCAGCTGAAGGTTTTCACATGATATCTGATGGCTTTACTGAGGGGCAGATCTGGGTAAGTTACCCCAGAGGAAGTGATACACCTAATAAAAGAAAGTTAGCCCAGAGGAAGTGGGGCAGATCTGGGTAAGTTAACAGGTCAGCATGCAGGAGTGCTATTGGGAGAGCAGCGGGTTAGCACAGGTAGCGTTAGCAGGTCAGCATGCAGGAGCGCTATTGGGAGAGCAGCGGGTTAGCACGGGTAGCGTTAGCAGGTCAGCAGGAGTGCTATTGGGAGAGCAGGGGGTTAGCACGGGTAGCGTTAGCAGGTCAGCAGGAGTGCTATTGGGAGAGCAGGGGGTTAGCACAGGTAGCGTTAGCAGGTCAGCATGGGGGAGCGCTATTAGGGTTGCCACATGCACTGGATTTCCTGGGATTGTTCTCTTTTTTGAGTGACTGTCCCAATAATTAATAATATTTCCCGGGACACAAATTGTCCCAGTTTTTGGTGAAAATTAACTTCTGATTATAATTTCTGCTAGTTTCAAACTTAGACTTAGACTTCTTTAATGTCCATAAAACTTACATAAAATGGAAAATTGTCTTTGACAGTGGCATAAAGACATACAAGAAGCACACACACACACACACATCACAGACAACACTATGCACAATAAATAGATAAACATAATATATAGGTAAAAACTATGAAATCAGTCCAGTTTGCTCCAGAGAAGAGTTAAAAGATATAAATAATAATGAGTAAAATACATAATGTGCCATATACATTTATCTGACTATGGGCAGTTCTTTGTTAAGGATGGTCACGGCTGATGGAATGAATGACCGCTTGTAACCATTCTTCCTTGCCATTGGGACTGCAAGTCTCCGTCCTGATGGCAGCAGCTGGAAAGCACAGTGGAGGGGATGAGTTGGATCTTGATAAACCTGTAATGCCTTTTTTAATAAAATCTGTGAATACAGGTGTGAGAGTTGATGTTGTTTATGTCCAATGATCTTTCCACCCTGGTTGACTATTTGTGCCAGTGTGTTCTTTTGTTTGACATGCCCATACCATGACACAATGTTGAACGTCAGCACACTCTCGGTCAGTGATTTGTAGACCATGGTCATTGTGCGCTGGCTGCTGTTGAGGCTCCTGAGTTTCCTCAGAAGGGCCAGGCACTGTCTCCCTTTTTTGAATATGTAGTCCACATGGTTTTGAAATTGTAACTGGTGATCTATTATTGTTCCGAGATATTTGAATTGAGTGACCAGCTCCACTTCCTGACCCTTCATGCTGATTGGCTTGAAGGTGGGCACAGAGTCTTTGCTACCTCCTCTTCTGCTGCTTCCTAGCCACATCTCCTTGGTCTTGGCGATGTTGAGATCTAGGAAGCTGCTGTCGAACCATGAAGTCAGGGTGTTGATGTATTGCAGGTAGGGAGAGCTGTTTGAGTCCCGAAGGCAGGCAATTAAGGCCATGTCATCTGCATACTTAATGAGGGAGAGGGCACTGCTGTTGCACTGTATTTCGTTTGTGTATATGGAGAAAAGCAAAGGGGATAATACACCTGTATTCAGGACAAGAGAGTCAGAGAGGCAGTTCTTAATACAGACTCGCTGGGGTCGGTCTCTCAAAAATTCCCTGATGAGGAGGACCAGGCCACCACTGACTTCCAGGTCACGAAGGCGTCCTAGGAGGAGGTGAGGCTGAACGTGTTGAAGGCTGAGGAGAAATCCATGCATCCAAGAATGCGAGCATGAGTGTTGGGTTTGTCCAGATGACTGTGGATGCTGTTCAGGAGGGTGAGTGTGGCGTCCTCCACCCCTCTGTTGGTTTGGTAGGCAAATTGCCTGGGGTCCAGTGATCCTGCTACCTGGTGGGTCAGTTCATTGCGTATGAGGCGCTCCATACATTTGCTGAGGATGGGTGTAAGAGCAATGGGTCTGAAGTCATTATTCATTTCAGCGTGGGAGGTTTTTGGTACAGGTATGATGGTCGCTGTCTTCCAGGCCTGGGGGTAAAAGTTGGAGTTCAGGAACAGCTGGAACACTTTGGTGATAGTTGGTCCCAGTTGGGCTGCACATTCCTTTAATACCCACCCTTTGAGCCCGTCTGGACCAGGGGCTTTGTGAGGGTTAACCCTTTGCAGTATGGAGATCACTTTATCCTCCTGAATAATCATTGGGTCAGAGGTCAGTCCAGAGCAGACAGCGTCACACTCACTTTGAAAATCATATTTGTCAAATCTGGAGTAGAATATGTTCAGACTATTTGCTAGTTGGACAGGGTCGTCACAATGAGAGGTCTGTCTCTTCTCCGTACCCATCATTTTGTTTAGCCCTCTCCATGCATCTCTAGCATTACCAGTCTTCAGTTTCTCCTCAACCTTGTCCTTATAGTCCAATTGGGCTTTTTTGATTAGCCGTCTAACTTCCTTGGTCATCTCCTTTGTTTTTTGCAAGTCACCCTGTATGAAGGCTCTTTTCTTCAGATTTAGATGATGTTTGAGTTCCTTACTGACCCACGGTTTATTATTTGGATAGATTTTAATTTATTTAGTTCCAATTACTGAATCCACACAGAAGTTAATGTAATTTTGGTGTCATTTAATAATTCATGATTGCTCTGACAGTCCTGGTCTCTTAAAAACAGATCCCATTCCGTTGCCTCAAAACAGCCCCTCAGCATGTCCACCAAGCTGTCTGTCCGGGCCTCACAGTGAAATACAGTAGGTTTAGCCCTCTTCAGTGATTGACGGTACTTTGGAAGGAGGTGAATGACGTTGTGATCTGACAGCCCCAGAGGTGGGCGGGACCGGGAAGCGTAGGCACCTTCCACATTCCCATAACATAAATCTAGAGTTCTGTTCAGTCTTGTCGTGCATGTAACATATTGTTCCAAATTTGGTAGGTGTGCAGAGACATCACATCTGTTAAAGTCTCCCAGAAGGAAGACAGGGTCATCAACTGAGTGACGCAGCGCCTTGTTATAACTAGCAGCAATGCTGTCTGCAGCGAGTTTGAAGTCTGGACCCGGCACATATCAGTGTTGCGCGGTCTGCCCGAAATTAAGCGGTCGCCCGCGGATGACCGCGGTCACCCGCGGTTATGAGTCATAAACAAAATATTTTAATGATATTCGGGTCATTTGCGGGCGGGTCAGTTAAAATCAATTTAATATATATTTTCTACAAATAAGCCTACTTAAAATATCACGAGAAGGCTAGCATCAATACAGTAAAGGATCAATACAGTAAAGTCAACAGTAGCAACAAGCAAGACGCGAGTTAAAATAATAAAGACACCCCTTCAGGAAAAGCGATATAGGCTATGGGAAATATTGGGAAAAGTTGTTAAAGAAGATGACAGTAGTACAAGTTATGGTCTAGGCCTACTTCTTGTGAAGCCATTTAAAAGTATGACAGCCAAAACGGGCAGCCTGCAGGAATAAATGTTATGGCACAGACTACACAGCCATATCTACCGGTATGTATAGGTTCGCGCATGCATAAAAGTTACCTTAGTTCGTTGTGTTTGTGACTTTAAACAGTGGACGTAGTAAAGCTTTGTGCTTCATTCAGCATTATAAACCAGTTCTTGCGCTAACGTTTTGACCAGCAATGTATCTTGCCTACCTTGCCTCACCATTTCTGTTTTCGAAAGAAAGATGTATGTCCATGGCCTTCAAATCTTATCCTGTTCTAATCCTTGGTGGTTGCGTGCGTGCTTGCGCTCTTATTCTCATTCTCTCTCCTGCGCAAACATTATGTCCTGCATGCCTACCGCGTGTAGTTCTACTGCATAAAGTTTCGCAAATAAATTCGTTTGTTTTACAGAAATGGCCTACTGTAACACTGCATGCAGGCTATAACCAAAAGCACACATTTTGTAAATAAGCGGGTCGTTTACAATGTCCCAGATTATTGTTAGGGTCCAGATAAGTGTTGCGATCTTGATCAACATACTGTCAAGCATGATTTTCTCGTATTATAACCTGTCGTAGGTTTACAAACTTACAAAGTAGACAAACACAGACAAACACACCACTGCCGAGGGTCAGCACTCACGCATGCGCCCCCCGTACTGTACAGTCAGACGGTTTTGTTCTTGGCAGTGTTTATCGTACATCAAATCTTGTGTAGCCTACGTACACAGACATAAAAGGTATGCTTTTTGGTGATTGTCAGCGAAAATAGAGTTTACATTATTGCCTAGCAACTGCCGCACAACCACAGAGCCAGACCCCACTTTGTAGTTACACGCGCCTGTCCTAGTTGCTCTGTAGGCTAATATAACAGCAGCAGCAATGAAAGGAGTCCAAAGCGAGTGCGTGTGTCTGCGTCAACGAGTGCATCAGGGCAAATATATAGGTAAGAAACTATAGGAAATGTTTCAGCAGGTAGGAGTGCTGTTGGGAGAGCAGTGGATTAGCACGGGTAGCGTTAGTAGGTTAGCAGGTAGGAGGAGGTTGGGAGAGCAGTGGATTAGCACGGGTAGCGTTAGCAGGTTAGCAGGTAGGAACGCTGTTGGGAGAGCAGTGGACTAGCACAGGTAGCGTTAGCAGGTAGGAGTGCTGTTGGGAGAGCAGTGGATTAGCACGGGTAGCGTTAGCAGGTTACCAGGTAGGAGCGCTGTTGTGAGAGTAGTGGATTAGCATGGGTAGCGTTAGCAGGTAGGATCGCTGTTGTGAGAGCATTGGATTAGCATGGGTAGCGTTAGCAGGTAGGAGCGCTGTTTTTGGAGAGCAGTGGATTAGCATGGGTAGCGTTAGCAGGTTAGCAGGTAGGAGTGCTGTTGGGAGAGCAGTGGATTAGCACGGGTAGCGTTAGCAGGTTAGCAGGTAGGAGTGCTGTTGGGAGAGCAGTGGATTAGCACGGGTAGCGTTAGCAGGTTAGCAGGTAGGAACGCTGTTGGGAGAGCAGTGGATTAGCACGGGTAGCGTTAGCAGGTTAGCAGGTAGGAGTGCTGTTGGGAGAGCAGTGGATTAGCACGGGTAGCGTTGGCAGGTTAGCAGGTAGGAGGAGGTTGGGAGAGCAGCAGGGGGATGTAGATCCTGTACATACCTGTAAACTGCTGCACCCTCTTCAGCTCTGTGAAATCCAGGAGGACAAATCAGTTAATCACCCAAACATACAATATACAATGCAGCACTATAACATACATTGGGGTAATATCAGCTACTTACCCAAACAATAGACCGGTTTCAGGTCCCTAACAGCGCATAGAAAACAAGCTGGCTGAACTTGATATAAGATGAAGAATAAAAACATATTGCCAAAATATATCCGAGTCTGGATTGTTTTCATCTAGAGGTGTAGCGGATTTACCTATGAAAAAGCAACGGATTTTACGGAAGGTAGGCTAAACATGTGGCCAGTCACTGTAAAGTTAGGTTAGGCTTAAGCTAATGTTGACGTTAGAACTAGGGCTTCGACTGCACAAACAATTAGTTTAGATTTAGTGAGAACATTACCTACTCAAAGGGTACATAATGACAGGGGTAGACAATCATTTCCCCCTGAGGTCAGAGGATAATTACTTTGATAAAGTAGCCTATGCTGGCCACACATTGAACGATTGACTGAAATAACGTTACAATGCACAAAATGCATTGTGCTGGATGTTAACTGACAGGACAGGAGCCTATGACGGATTAGCTATAAGCTAGGCTACCTTATAGTAGGCCTATGCAATAACGTTACTTGCAAGCCCATGTCTTCTTTCTTAAAACAAACAACTCAAATGGAGTGTCAACTTTAACTTTAGGCTACCCTGCATATTGTCATTTGCGTGAAATGTAGGCTAACGTTAGCCTCCGTTCTCATGGATCGATCATAAGTCTCTCATTAAAATGATATGCTGAGGAATATGATAAAAACACTTTGTTAACGTCACTACCCTATGTTATTTAGCCTACAGTACATGACTTGAGTTTTTCCTCTTGAGCATGAAGATAACATTTGTGGCATAACTTCGTAGCTTCATAATGCATGCTTCGTATCCAAATGAGTACCTAGGCCTGCCTAATGTTACTTTATTGGCGTTTTAAACATTTTTAGCCTTGAACCAGTGACGGACTGGGATTAAAAAACGGCCCTGGCATTTTCACCAACCAGCGGCCCACATGGGGACGCACATGCATGCGCGTGCAAGTGCCCGCAACACACAGATATAACTTCACATGCACGGACATAACACGTTTGTAGCCCCATTGGTGATGAACTCTAACTTTAATATGCATAAAGACTGAACCAAGAACATGGATATATCAATGCACAACTCCAAAAATATGAAATATGAAAATGAAAAAAGAATAGCCTGGAATAGGCTACATGGATTTCTATGCAACGTCACGAAATCATGCGTGCGCAAGAGGCAGAAAGCACCATACACGGGTTTCCCGTTTACCAACAAAACTAGATGCGCGCTCAGCCGAGAGGCAGAAGACGCTTGGTGGCCATCCACAACGTTATAAACTTAACCTAAATAGTCGGCTGCTGTAAGCTACAATCTGATTTTTTTGTATACCCCTGTTGTCTCAATGATAATAACATCTCATTTCAGACTATAGTTAAGTTTGACGTTCATTTGGATTATTAATATAACATCGTATTTTGTCATTTTTGGCGAAGACATGCATTCCGTTAGGGATATTGAACATATTTAACATTCTCTAGCCATCGTGATTTCGAATTGGTGCAGTTTTCAGCACAAAAACTCATTTTATTATTTTGCTCTTTTGCATTGATCTATGCTGTTCTGTGGTGCTTTCTGCCTCTTGGTTGCGCACGCATGTTTTCGTGACGTTCCATAGAAATCCATGTATAGAACAGCATAGAATAGTGCTCTCCATGAAAATAACAAAATGAGTTTTTGTGCTGAAAACTGCACCAATTCGAAATCACGATGGTTAGAGAATGTTCAATATCCATAAAGGAATGCATGTCTTCGCCAAAAATGACAAAATACCATGTTAATGCAAATGATCGAACGGCAAACTCTGAAATATAGCCTGAAATGAGATGTTATTATCATTGAGACAACAGGGGACCAGGGGTATATAAAAAATTCCGATTGTAGCTTACAGCAGCCGACTATTTAAGTCAAGTTTATAACACTGTGGCACCAAGCGTCTTCTGCCCCACGGCTGCGCGCGAATGTAGGCCTAGTTTTGTTGGTAAACGGGAAACCCATCAGAGCAGCCGCTCCACAAACGTGTCTTAATTAACGTCATGCAGAACAAGGTGCGAAGGAGCTTGCTCATCAGCATCCATTATAGGACCTCTTTCTCTGTCGCCATCAGCATAAAGATGAATTTAGGAGTGGAAAAACTCCGTTTGTATGCCACTTGAGTACATGACAGTGTTAGTAGGAATTCATTTGCTAACCATATATAGTTGTAGGCACAGGTAAAGAGGTTTAACTGCTGGAGAATGAAATAGCAACAGATTGCACAATTCTTTCAGGTAGCACATTTCTTGCTCACCAGGTTTATTTCTGTATCTTCCTATATCTCCGCGGCATCATCAAAGTCCGACGCTTTGACTGTATACTCGTTTAGAGGAGACTTTTTCAGGCTGTCCCAGTGCGTGGCGAGATATGTCAATTCCGACTGTAGATTTTCAACCGTAGCACCTTCACTGAATTTAAGCAGACATTCTCTTATGTTTCGAAGTGCATTTGGGGGCAGTTTATTAGCTTTTATAAGGGGAAAATTCCGAGGATCAAGGCATGCTAGATCGGCAATTCCCCGTGCTGAAGGAAGTAGACGCATTCGGTTTTGAAATTCCCAGAAGTCATTGCTTCATGTAACCTAACTTTTGTAAACCAATAATAAAATAAAAGATACAGGCAGCATATTTATTGTATTCCAATTTCAAACAATGCACTTTTAAATAATTTGATTGAATAAGGTTACAAAAGAATGTAGACTGATGTAAATATTGAGGGTCACCATGACTATAGTGTAGAGACTCATGTCTGGTATAAATACTGATCAGGTTCCTACCATGGAGGAAAAGGGAGTTAGAGATAAATGGCTTATTCGAAGCCATGTAACACTATTGATGCTTGATAGTGGGCCGAGAGATATTGTAAAACCGTCTTTACGATAAATGGGCCGCGCAAACCCGACAAGCATGCCGCTCCGTGATTGGCCGGCCCACTAGGGGCCGCGGCCCTTCTGGCATCTGCCCAAATGCCAGACCGTCCAGTCCGTCACTGCCTTGAACGGACATATCACAAAAAAATGAAATGTCTCCTGTACCACACAGGGGAATTTCCGTCTGCTTTTCTCTGCCAAAAGTTAACCATTTTCAACCTCCTTGCGTCTTTCTTTCAATGTATTGCTATACGGCTCTGGGTTTGCTTGTCCTCCGAGTTTGTCCTTAACGACCTCTGTGGCATTATTTGACAATCAGTGTGTTTTCAATATTGTAGCCTATAGCTCGCCACGCTGTTGCCCAGAATGCTCATGCCATCTGCCGGCCCTGGCTACATACAGCACTGGGCACCGGGCACTGCAACATAGAGCACTATAGCAGATTATATTCTACAAGACCAAGCTACATACAGGGCGGCGGAAGGCAATCCTGGGAAGTAGGGGCAGTAGGGGCACTGGGCAGTAGGGGCACTGGGCAGTAGGGGCAGTAGGGGCACTGGGCAGTAGGGGACCTGAGCAGTAGGGGCAGTAGGGGCAGTAAGGGCACTGGGCAGTAGGGGCAGTAGGGGCACTGGGCAGTAGGGGTAGAAGGGGCACGGGGCAGTAGGGGTAGTAGGGGCACTGGACAGTAGGGACAGTAGGGGCACTGGGCAGTAGGGGCACTGGGCAGTAGGGGCACTGGGCAGTAGGGGCAGTAGGCAGTAGGGGCACTGGGCAGTAGGGGCAGTAGGGGCACTGGGCAGTAGGGGCACTGGGCAGTAAGGGCAGTAGGGGCACTGGGCAATAGGGGCAGTAGGGGCACTGGGCAGTAGGGGCAGCAGGGGCAGTAGGGGCAGTAGGGGCACTGGGCAGTAGGGGCACTGGGCAGTAGGGGCAGTAGGGGCACTGGGCAGTAGGGGCACTGGGCAGTAGGGGCAGTAGGCAGTAGGGGCACTGGGCAGTAGGGGCAGTAGGGACACTGGGCAGTAGGGGCAGTAGGGGCACTGGGCAGTAGGGGCAGTAGGGGCACTGGGCAGTAGGGGTAGTAGGGGCACTGGGCAGTAGGGCACTGGGCAGTAGGGGCACTGGGCAGTAGGGGCACTGGGCAGTAGGGGCACTGGGCAGTAGGGCTCTGTGGGCTCTGGGACTGAGGTTATACGTGTCGTATCCACGTAAGTCGTGCATGTACAATATTCGACATATGAAAGTCACTTTGGACAACAGTGTCTGATAAATGAATAAATGCAAATCTTTGTGTGTGTGAGACTCACGCGTCTCGTGCAGGTCATCCATCTCCTGAGTGATAAGTCCCTCCAGCCTGGACACAAGTGGACGCAGCGAATTGACGTCCTGATAGGACCACACACTCACCAGAGACCAAGACCTGCAGGGAGGCAACACACACATGGACGCATACACCTGCACACACACACACACACACACACACACACACACAACACAACGAGAGAGACATTAAACACACACACACACACATGTGTGTGTGTGTGTGTGTAGTAGTGTGTGTGCGTAGTAGTGGGTCTTTGCCTACTGATTTAAGGTGCGTAACAACGGAGGAGCAGATGGAGGTGGTCGTGTGTGTGTCGGCTCTGCAGGGTGTGTGTTTGTGTGTGTGTGTGTGTGTGGGTACCTGCAGCAGGTGGAGATGGTCGTGTGTGTGTGTGTGTGTGTGTTTATGGCCGTGTGTGTGAGTGTGTGTGTGTGTGTGTTCCTGCAGCAGGTGGAGATGGTCGTGTGTGTGTGTGTGTGTGTGTGTGTTTGTGTGTGTGTGTGGGGGTACCTGCAGCAGGTGGAGATGGTCGTGTGTGTGTGTGAGCTCCTCCAGTTGTGTGTGTCGGCTCTGCAGGGTGTGTATCTCCCGCTCCAGCTGAGCGGTCAGGGCGTTGGCCTGCGTCTCCACCGCCTGCTGCCGAGCCTCCAGCGCCCCCTGCAGGTTACCACGGCTACGCTCCAGTGCCAGCACCAGCACAGAGAACAGCTCCGAGATGGAGGCCGCCTCCGCCTCCGCCGACACCTACACACACACACACGCACACACACACACGCACACACACACACGCACACACACACACACGCACACACACACACGCACGCACACACACACACACACGCACACACACGCGCGCGCGCACACACGCACACACACACACACACACACACGAACGCACACACACACGCACACACACACGCACACACACACACACACATATTAACCATTTATTTATGTCCACAGGGAGCAGCAGGTCTTCATAATATAACTCAATAAGCAGAATACTCAGTTCTTATGGGAGTGTGTTTCTGTGTGTGTGTTGTATGTACGTAAGTGTGTGTATGTGTGTGTGTGTGTGTGTATGTGCGTGAGTGTGTGCATGTGTGTGTGTATGTGCGTAAGTGTGTGTATGTGTTTGTGTATGTGCATGAGTGTGTGTGTGTGTGTGTGTTTTTGTGTGTGTGTGTATGTGCGTGAGTGTGTGAGTGTGTGTGTGTATGTGCATGAGTGTGTGTGTGTGTGTGTGTAGTTACTCGGCTAAGCTCCACGGATTGTTTGATCTCTGAGATCTTCTCCTGTCTCTCCTGGATCATGCTCTTCAGATCCACCTGTGTCTGGTTCAGCAGGCTCTGTGGACACACACACACACACACACACACACACAGAAAGCTGTTGTCTGTCGTCGCCATAGAGACCATCATCCCTGACCCCACTTCACTATTCATTCAGCATGATGAATCGGTATGATGATCAGCTCCTCTAATGCAGGGTAAGACTACGTTTTGACAAGCATACAAATTCACCTTGTTCTTGACCCATCTGAAATGACTTCTCTACTTTTGCTGCCTCCATCCTTTCTGTATTTGTTGTGTAAAAAAACGTTGTATATGATGGCACTGAAGTCTTAAGTATAGTGAATTGGCTAACAGTGTTAGTTGGTAACCAAATAGCCTACACATTGCGCTACACGCTGCGTAGGCTACGTGCATTCTCTCCTGCTGATTTGCGTTCAGTAGCCAAGTGCGTAATATTGCAAAAGTTGAAAAAATAAATGTGTTTATTGTAGCCTACAGAAAATAAATAGCCTATCTACTGTCAGTTAATTGCCTACAGTGCAGTGAAGAGTTTGGAGAGTAAAGTTATAGGGCAACTTGAAGTTTTATGAAAATAATTTACGAACCAGAACATAAAGACCAAGCTTCTATTTCTTGCAGCTGTTAAAACACCTGCTAGATAGTTTAAATACCCACCAACATTCGTTTTTGCAGTACAGATTATTTCTAAAAGTTATTTGTCTACTACTGGCTGATTTATCAAACGAGTGCTTTCTCGTTTGTCCTCCGCAAACTACAGGTGTTTCGGTAGAGAGCCATTGAATAAGCGATGCCAAGCAATTTCTGCAACACTTTTTGTGATATTCAGCAATGTAAGTTACCTCATTTAATGTAAGTTCCTTCGGACAATAGGCCTACGTTCTACTCTACGTGCAGTTGTCCTCCATCTCAGTTGCATCAGTTTTCTAATTTTGAAGGTTCTAAAACATTATTATGCTTCACTGAATCCTTCTCGTTTTCTTTCATTTGTCCAGCTAACTTTTCCATTGAACCTAGCCATTTATGATGGATTACACACTCGACATTCTGAAATGTCCTGCACGATCAAGGCCAAATTAAGTTATCACGCAGCCACTGTGTCAGCAGCATCAGTGCTGACGGTGACGGTGCGTTTCTGATGTCAGATTATTATGTAGGCTAGCCTACTAGACTGTTCTCACGTTGCAGCGCTTAATATGAAGTAGCATTAATCAATATGAGGGGCAGATGGGGATAAATGTTGTCCCCCCCGACGATAAAAATAATTTAGCAGAGGTAGGGATAGGAAAACCAGAGGGGGGGAAATCCTCACCATCCCCCCCTACAAATCGCACCCTGTGTGTATGTAATAATGATAATAACAATATGTTCTCATACTATTCAAATAATAATATCCATAATGTGTCAAATATTCATGTATCCTATGTTTCATACAGCTGGGGTCAAACTGACCCCAAGGAACATCAATGTACAAAATATTTGTATAGGACATTGAAAACATATTATTGTACAAATTTCATGCTAACTCTGTTGTACCCTTCAATTGTAGAAAAGTCATGAAACATGAAGCAAAAAAAAAAGTGAACCATATATTTTATGATGTTAAACTTTGCTTGGGGTCAAATTGACCCCAAGGATAACAGGAGGGTTAAAGTCACTGATCTATAAAGAACACTTTATAGATCATTGGTTAAAGTATATGGTGAAAAGGGACATGATTTGTTTTTAATTTACATGATTTAGAAATGTTTCTACCCGTGTAGAAAGAAACCTGAAGTCAAACAACCACTGTAAGGTGGGTGACTGGATTGTGACTCTTACTTTACAAACTGCTCTAGGCCGGAAAGTTAAAACTTCCGGGTATTTTTTGTGCTTCCGGTAAGGTCAAGAACCCTCCACAAGCAAAGATGAACGCGCCACCAGCATTCGAATCATTTTTGTTGTACGATGGAGAAAAGAAGTAAGTGAAAGGAAGGTCAACGCAATCACTATAGACGGGTCTTATAGGGTAAAGATAGGAAACATATAATCGAGCGGTTTCTGGTCGGTAAATTATCTATTGCCAGACGTTTTTGTCTGTTGGCTAGCGAAGTTAGCATAGTGTGCTCCTGCATCTAAATGTTGTTGTATAATTTGTGATATTTCTGTCAAACGTTATATTAAATAGCATAATCAACTATTCATACTTGCACAGCGGATTAAGACTTAAATCGCAAGTTATCAGCAGAATGTACAAATCTACTGTTTGTAAACAGCTAGTAAAATGTGTCGAATGTAGCCCCCTCCCGTCTCTGCACCATAGCGCTACACATGACGTCACTGTTATTTTTGCTTGTGTCGGGTAGGATTACGATCGTGAAGGACACCAAGGTCCCGAACGCGTGTCTGTTCACCCTCAACAAAGAGGACCACACGCTGGGCAACATCATCCGACAGTAAGACATCCAAACAACACCTGTGTCCTCTCTCTCTCACACACACACACAGACACACTCAAACTGACATCCCAACAACACCTGCGTCCTCTCTCTCACACACACACACACTCAAACTGACATCCCAACATCCCAACATCTGCGTCCTTTCTCTCTCTCTCTCACACACACACACACACACACACACACACACACTCAAACTGACATCCCAACAATACCTGCGTCCCCTCTCTCTCTCTCTCTCTCTCTCTCTCTCTCTCTCACACACACACACACACACACACACACACACACACACACACACTCTCAAACTGACATCCCAACAATACCTGCGTTACAGACATCTGCGCTAAACGGTACTGCTGCCTGAAAGCTCGTAGGCTACTGAGAAGAAAATGCTATCCGCGTCTTGCATGGAGACTGTACTAGAATTCATGACAACCTCAACCTTGCATACTTAGTATTTGGCATTCATACTTAACATTCATACACTTATCATTCATACACTTATCATTCATACTTACCACAAGCTACTTATCCCAGTAACACTTGTGCATCAGTGTTAGTGTGTGTGCATCAGCATTGTTGCTGGAGACGAGTTTAATCATTCAGATGCTGGGTAGAGTTTGTTGTGTCTAGTGATGACGATGAGAGACCTGTGGGTTCTACTGAGGGGTGAACTCTGTGTGGGTTCTACTGAGGGTTCTACTGAGCGGTGAACTCTGTGTGGGTTCTACTGAGGGGTGAACTATGAGTGGGTTCTACTGAGGGGTGAACTATGTGTGGGTTCTACTGAGCGGTGAACTCTGTGTGGGTTTTACTGAGGGGTGAACTATGTGTGGGTTCTACTGAGCGGTGAACTCTGTGTGGGTTCTACTGAGGGGTGAACTATGTGTGGGTTCTACTGAGCGGTGAACTCTGTGTGGGTTCTCCTGATGACTAATGGAGCTGTTCTCTCTCTCAGACAGCTGTTAAAGGACCCGCAGGTTCTATTTGCGGGTTACAAGGTTCCGCACCCTCTAGAACACAAGATCGTGATCCGGGTCCAGACCACTCCAGATTACAGCCCCCAGGAGGCGTTCACCAACGCCATCACTGACCTCATCAGCGAGCTCTCCCTACTGGAGGAGAGGTTTAAGGTACACACACTCTCACTCTCACACACACACTCTCACACACACACACAAACACACACTCAGTCCCCTAGTTTCCCAAGTCGCACCTCTTGCTGAATTGGAATGTGTTCTCTGTTTCAGGTGGCCATTCGTGAGAAGCAGGAGGGGATTGAGTAAAACATTCACACACTCGCTCTCTCTCATGCACACACACACACACACACACACACCGACATAGACGAGGTTCTTGAGCCAACCCTCCCCTCCAGCGCAACTCCCGCCATCCCTGTGTGTGTGTGTGTGTGTGTGTGTGTGTGTGTGTGTGTGTGTGTGTGTGTGTGTGTGTGTGTGTGTGTGTGTGTGTGGCTACAGGAACCAGGTTTCTAAAACCACCATCATGCACGGAATGGAAAATAATGTATTTTTCAACACCTGTAAATATGCTATATACCCAAGTTTGTTTTTTATATAATAAATAGATAAATAAAGACACTTTGTTTGTTTGTTTGTTTGTTGGGGGCGGCAGACACTGTTGAGCCCTCTGGAGGCGTCATGGGCCTAATTCAATGCAGCACACACACACACACACACACACACACACACACACACACACACATACACAAGGGAGGAAGGTGCTCGCTTGCCAACCCCAGTGGAAAGCTCTCCGAGGCTGTCCTGTTGCTGATGTCTGTGAATGCTTACGGCTCAGAGGGCTAATGGAGCTTTGGCAGTTGCTGCTCCACGGATATCAGATCTGCTCCCTCCATTTCTGCCTTCATATCTACAAACCCACCTTTACTCCCTGCACACACACACACACACACACACACACACACACACACACAGAGAGAGGCCCATGATGTCAGGGTAGCACCCACCTTTACTCCCTGCACACACACACACACACACACACAGAGAGAGGCCCATGATGTCAGGGTAGCACCCATCTTTACTCCCTGCACACACACACACACACACACACACACACACACACACACACACACAGAGAGGCCCATGATGTCAGGGTAGCACCCATCTTTACTCCCTGCACACACACACACACACACACACACACAGACAGAGAGAGGCCCATGATGTCAGGGTAGCACCCACCTTTACTCCCTGCACAAACACACACACACACACACACACACACATCTTTACTCCCTGGCCTTCCTCGTTCTCCAACCCTGGACTCCTGCTCCTGCTCTGTATGTCTGGGTTGTGTGCCCTGATATTGAAGGTTTCCTCTTATTCATGTTTTATAGAATTATTGACTATTGGTCCAATGAGTTTTTCTGTATTATATTTATACCAGTCAACAGTTTCCTCATCTGTGCTTATAGCATTATAACATATAGGGTTATGTTGGCAAAAGACACAGTATATATTCTATAGGGTTAAGGAGGTGAAAGGTATAGTGTATAATACCATTATGAGGATGATGTATATATTCTATAGGGCTGAGGAGGTGGAAGGTATACTGTATTATATCATTATAAGGATGATGTTATTATGATGATGACATGGGGTTCTGACCTTCCTGTCTTTGGCCTCTCCACACCCACATACACACAACACACACACACACATTGTATTGCACGCACAGCAAGATCGTGCAATGCATGAATTGGTGACCGGATTGAAGCAGCAATGTAATCTACATACACACACACACTATACACACTACACACATACATACACACACAAACATACATACACACACACACACTATACACACACATACACACTATACACACACACACACACAGGTCTCTGACCTTCCTGTCTTTGGCCTCTCCTCCACACCCACATACACACAACACACACACACTATACACACACACTACACACACACACAGAGGTCTCTGACCTTCCTGTCCTTGCCCTCCTCCTCCAGGGGAACCGTGCTGTGGTTCTTGTGTTCTCCCTCGGTGCAGAACTGGCACACACACGTGTGGTCGTCCCTGCAGAACAGCTCCAGCGGCCGCCGGTGCTTCTGGCACACGCGCCCCTCCAGGTCCTGCAATGCATTATGGGAAGGTATCACACAGGAACATTTCAGAAACATCAATGGCAGTAGGTTTCATACCATTCACATAGACGTTCGACACACAGACACACGCCGTAGACGTTCGAAAAACAGACACACGTGTAGAAGTTCGCAAAGTTCTGTTAGGTGGAATGTGTCAATGTAGCTGCCATACACGTAGACGTTCCACACACACGTACACACAGACACACACACACACACACATAGACGTTCGCTAAGTTCTATTACATACACGTAGACTTTCGCTAAGTTCTATTAGATACACGTAGACTTTAGCTAAGTTCTGTTAGATACACGTAGACATTCGCTAAGTTCTCTTAGATGTAGACGTTCGCTAAGTTCTATTAGGTGGAATGCGTCGATGTAGCTGCCATAATGGTACGACTAACTCTTATGGGCAAGTGAATGGAGTGTAATGATTAGCTGCAAAAATGTTGTGCTATAAAGCCTTAAACACTTTAAACATTACTCAAGCGATGGCCATGGATGCTATTTTAGATTTGAAGGTAGATAAATTGCATAAAAAATGTATTATTCAACACTATTTACGTGGAGGAAAATAAAAAAATGTTTTGAGAATTGATGAAAAAACACTCATATACATTACAATGTGGTTTTTTCCTGTCATAGAGTTCAACAGTCACTGCCCACTCCGATTCCAGAAGTAAGAATCCAATTCAGCTGTTCAACGCTCATTTCAGCAGTTCAACAGTCACTGCCCACTCCGATTCCAGAAGTAAGAATCCAATTCAGCTGTTCAACGCTCATTTCAGCAGTTCAACAGTCACTGCCCACTCCGATTCCAGAAGTAAGAATCCAATTCAGCTGTTCAACGCTCATTTCAGCAGTTCAACAGTCACTGCCCACTCCGATTCCAGAAGTAAGAATCCAATTCAGCTGTTCAACGCTCATTTCAGCAGTTCAACAGTCACTGCCCACTCCGATTCCAGAAATAAGAATCCAAGCTGTTCAACGCTCATTTCAGCAGTTCAACAGTCACTGCCCACTCCGATTCCAGAAGTAAGAATCCAAGCTGTTCAACGCTCATTTCAGCAGTTCAACAGTCACTGCCCACTCCGATTCCAGAAATAAGAATCCAATTTCTCATTTTCTCCATTAAGAATTTGATTATAAGCCATAAAATCATAACTGTCCAAGATAGACTTTGTGATGGCCAGCTATGTGATGATGAAGCGATTGTGATACTAGTTTATATGACATCAACCTTGTGGTTTCACGGAAAAGCACCTCACTACCAGAAATCCTTAAGAGTAAAAGTCTTTGATTGGTAGAGATCATCGTTGCCATGGTAATGTGTATGGCTCCCGCCTCAACACACATTGGTAGATGGATGGCGAGGCAGCGAGAAGCGATATGTGGAGTGAGGAGTGATATGAGGAGTGATATGAGGAGTGATATGAGATATGAGGAGTGAGGAGTGATATGAGGAGTGATATGAGGAGTGATATGAGGAGTGAGGAGTGATATGAGGAGTGATATGAGGAGTGATATGAGATATGAGGAGTGATATGAGGAGCGATATGAGGAGCAATATGAGGAGTAATATGAGGAGTAATATGAGGAGTGAGGAGTGATATGAGATATGAGGAGTGAGGAGCGATATGAGGAGTGAGGAGTGAGGAGTGATATGAGGAGTGAGGAGTGATATGAGGAGTGATATGAGGAGTGAGGAGTGATATGAGATATGAGGAGTGATATGAGGAGTGAGGAGTGATATGAGGAGTGAGGAGTGATATGAGGAGTGATATGAGGAGTGATATGAGGAGTGATATGAGGAGTGATATGAGATATGAGGAGCAATATGAGGAGTGAGGAGTGATATGAGATATGAGGAGTGATATGAGGAGTGATATGAGGAGTGATATGAGGAGTGAGGAGTGATATGAGGAGTGATATGAGGAGTGATATGAGGAGTGATATGAGGAGTGAGGAGTGATATGAGGAGTGATGAGTCATATGAGGAGTGATATGAGGAGTGATATGAGGAGTGATATGAGATATGATGAGTGATATGAGATATGAGGAGTGATATGAGGAGTGATATGAGGAGTGATATGAGGAGTGAGGAGTGATATGAGGAGTGATGAGTGATATGAGGAGTGAGGAGTGATATGAGATATGAGGAGCAATATGAGGAGCGATATGAGGAGTGATATGAGGAGTGATATGAGGAGTGATATGAGATATGAGGAGTGATATGAGGAGTGATATGAGGAGTACGTTGCAACCGGCCAACAGCAGCAGCATAAATAACCGGCGCACACATATAAGGGTGACCCGTGGTGTGGTGACCCCTGACCCCTGACCTGTAGCGGCTCACTGAGCACGTGCCTCTGCAGCGCCGGCGCCCTCTGGTGGAGCTCCAGGTGCAGCGCGCAGAACGACGTGCCGCAGTCCAGGCAGGACTTGAGGGCGCGGAGACGGCTGCCCCTGGGGGTCAAAGGTCATCAGTGAACACACACACACTTTAGAGGTTCAAAGCCCCAACTGAGTGCAATAACTGTTTGATACTAAATCAATGTACTGTATATTCTCCAATGATCATATACTAGTGACCAACACGCACACACACACACACATACTCTATACTACAGACATTACAGGGCACCACCCACCAGACACACAACACAAGCACACACACACCCCTCTAGGGTACAGACATTACAGGACATCACTGACACACACACACACACCCCTCTAGGGTACAGACATTACAGGGCATCACTGACACACACACACACCCCTCTAGGGTACAGACATTACAGGGCATCACTGACACACACACACACACACACACACCCCTCTAGGATACAGACATTACAGGGCATCACTGACACACACACACACACACACACACACACCCCTCTAGGGTACAGACATTACAGGGCATCACTGACACACATACACACACACACACACCACACACCACACACACACACACCCCTCTCCGCTGCACACGTCGCAGGGCACGTCTCCTAGCTGTGCAGGCGTTAGGTCGTGTCACACACACACACACACACACACACACACACACACACACACACACACCCCTCTAGGGTACAGACATTACAGGGCATCACTGACACACACACACACCCCTCTCCGCTGCACATGTCGCACGGCACGTCTCCTGGCTGTGCGGGCGTGAGGTCGTGTCCACTGTCCCTCTGCGTGCGGACAAGCTCGGCCACCTCGCGCAGCGTGGTGTTGACGCGTAGCGCCGGGCGGCGGAAGAAGGTCTCCTTGCAGAGTGGACACTGGCACACCACCGTGCTGTCCCAGGAGCGCTTGATGCAGCCGCTGCAGAAGTTGTGACCGCACGGCGTGCTGACCGGCTCCGACAGCACGTCCAGACAGATCGGGCACTGGAACTGGTCTGCGGACAGCGCGCTGCCAGAGGTTGCCATGGCTACAAACAACAACAACAACACAAAGAACAATTTACATTTCAATTTAGTCATTTAGCTGCTTACGCTTATACACATATATACATATAAGACAGTGTCACTGGGACATGATATTGATGAGTATAGTAGAGTAGAGGCAGTATTAACAGATGAGTATTAACAGATGAGTATAGTAGAGTAGAGCAGGATTAACAGATGAGTATTAACAGATGAGTATTAGAGTAGAGGATATTAACAGATGAGTATAGTAGAGGCAGTATTAACAGATTAGTATTAGAGTAGAGGATATTAGCAGATGAGTATTGGAGTAGAGGCAGTATTAACAGATTAGTATTAGAGTAGAGGATATTAGCAGATGAGTATTGGAGTAGAGGCAGTATTAACAGATGAGTATAGCAGAGTAGAGGCAGTATTAACAGATATAAATAACAGTATGTCAAACACATGAATCAGAGATGTAATTATTTTAAACCACTGCCCTTCAGACAGTGTGTGTGTGTGTGTGTGTGTGTGTGTGTGTGTGTGTGTGTGTGTGTGTGTGTGTGTGTGTGTGTGTGTGTGAGAGTGCAAGAGTGTGGGTGAGGAGACAGGTGTGTGTGGACCAGCGCAGTCTGTCTGATCCTGGCTTGAAGGTCTTTGCACTCTGTGACACTCTACACACACGCGCACGTACACGCACGCACACACACACACACACACACACACACAGCTGCTTAGAGTCGACTAAAACGGAACCCCTTATTCATGTCTGACTCAGTACAAGTAAACCAGTAAAGCCAGAATAAACAGTGTATACCACACGCTTAAACAGAGAGAGAGAGAGAGAGAGAGTATAACGCGCTTAAACAGAGAGAGAGAGAGAGAGAGAGTATAACGCACGCTTAAACAGAGAGAGAGAGAGAGAGAGAGTATAACGCACGCTTAAACAGAGAGAGAGAGAGAGAGTATAACACACGCTTAAACAGAGAGAGAGAGAGAGTATAACACACGCTTAAACAGAGAGAGTATAACACACGCTTAAACAGAGAGAGAGAGAGAGAGAGAGAGTATAACACACGCTTAAACAGAGAGAGAGAGAGAGAGAGACCGCACGCTTAAACAGAGAGAGAGAGAGAGAGAGTATAACACACGCTTAAACAGAGAGAGAGAGAGAGAGAGACCGCACGCTTAAACAGAGAGAGAGAGAGAGAGAGTATAACACACGCTTAAACAGAGAGAGAGAGAGAGAGAGTATAACACACGCTTAAACAGAGAGTGTATACCGTACGCATAATGTATACTGCACTCATAAGTCATATGTCTGTTTGTGTTTGTGTGTGTGTGTGTGTGTGTGGTAATGTGACTCCTGTTGGACCACTTGAGTTCAGCAGCAGATGGAAGCATACACAGCTGAGTAAGCCCCCCCAACACACACACACATACACACACACACACACACACACACACACACACACACACACAGAGCACAAATGTGTGTGCACGCGCGTGTGCTTTCTATTTCTGCTCATGTCAGTGTGTATGCCAGCAATTACAACTGTGTGTGTGTGTGTGTGTGTGTGTCAGTACTGTACTTTGTGGTGTGTGTCCACTGAGTGAAAGATGTGTGTGTGTGAACATGTATGTGTCCACAACTACTGAGTGTAAAGTGTGTGTGTGTGTGTGTGTGTGAGAGAGAGAAAATAGTGTTTGTCAGTGTGTATGTGTGCACGTCTTTATGTGCATTTGTGTTTTTTTTAAATTTGTGTGTTGTGTTAGTTGTAAAATGTGTGTTTGTTTGTATGTATGTGTGTGTTTGTAAACTGTACGTGTGTAAAATGTGTGTGCGTGTGTGTTTTACCTATAGTTCCTGCTTGGGTCCCAGTTTCAGAAAGCGATGGACAAAATCGGGCAAGGTGTGTGTTCTTCTTGTCAAAGGAGGTGTGTGTGTGTGTGTGTGTGTGTGTGGGCGGTTCCTGTGCTGGGGCAAACATTTTCCTTTGAATGGGTGTCAGGTCTAAGCCCCGCCCCCTCCTAAACTGCTCTAAAAGTGACACCAGCTGCTGTGACACGCCCCCCAGGCGTAAGCCACACGCCTTTCACATTTAAAGACACACACACACATACATATAATACACTCCTCCCATTGTCCTCTATGAACTGCCATGTCCTCTCATTCACACATACACACACGAACACACACACATATGTGAACACACAAAAACATAAACAAGTTCACATTTTTGTTATGTTTTTATTCACTGTTATTACTTCAGGCATTGTTAAAGTAAAAGTAGAACGTTGTTTGTAAACAGCAGGTTTGGCACTCATGTCGTGTGATTGACAGGCGTGATGACAAGAGGGGCGGAGTTTCCCCCGCCATCGTTGTTGTAGGGGCTGAAGAAGGGGTGGAGCCTGTCGGTGAAGGTGAGGTGGGCGAAGGCGTAGAGCAGCGCGGCGTTCTCCACGTCGTAGAACTCCACTCGGCCGCCATCGTAGTCCAGGAACACACCCAGCGTCCGCAGCTCTCCGCACGGGGTCAGGCGCTGGGGGGTGTGGTCAGCAGCCCAGTACTCTGGCCCCGCCCCCGCCCCCGCCCTCAGCACCAGCGTCCACACGCCCTCCTCCGGAGACACACACACCTCGCCCTTACGCTGCAGCACCTCACTGGCCACGCCCACTCCCCAGCCCGTCTTACCGCCCACGCGCACCTGCACACACACACACACACACACACACACACACACACTTACTGTATTAACACACACACTTACTGTATTAACACAACACACACACACATATTAACACACACACACACACACACATACATATTAACACACACACACACACACACACACACACACTTACTGTATTAACACACACACTTACTGTATTAACACACACACATATACATATTAACACAACACACACACACATATTAACACACACACACACACACACACATACATATTAACACACACACACACACATATTAACACACACACACACACACACACACACATACATATTAACACACACACACACACACACATATTAACAAGCAAACACACACACCTGGAAGTAGTGTCTTCCTGAGGCGAAGCGCTGTGTGGCCAGTACGCAGGCACAGCTGTCGAAGCGCAGGGGGCTCGGGGGGACCTTCTGGGGCTTGTCTCCGCACCGCACCTTATTA
>NW_027468680.1:1396701-1401701 GCF_046254945.1 Alosa pseudoharengus | reverse complement strand
GTTTTTTCCTCAGTGGTTCCTTCTGGGTGAAATTAGTTGCCCAGTTCATCCATTCCTGTGATAGTTTTGAGTCTTTCATGAGGAGTCTAAAGGCAAATCTGTTCAGCATGTTAAGCGTTTCTTATGAGTTATGGTTTGTATATTATAGTATTTGTTTATTTTCAGGCTATTGATTAAATTTACTTTATTGTTTATTATTGCTATACTCCTTGTTGTAATCTTACCATATCTTTATCTAAATGTAATCTTTATACATTTTAAAACTGTTCACTGTTCATTTTAACAATTGTATTGTTTTTATTTGTATGTCGCTTTCGACAAAAGCTTCTGCCAAATCCCATAACCATAACATTTTATTAGCATCATAACACATCTTAGCATCGTAAGCATCATAACACATCTTTACATCATTATAATATCACATCTTAGAATCATTAGCATCACATCTTAGTATCATATCACATCTTAGTATCATTAGCATCACATCGCATCTTAGCATGAAAATACATTTTTATATCTTAGCATTATCATCACATCTTAGCATCATATCACATCTTAACATCATTAGTATCACATCTTAGCATCACATCTTGTGTCAAAACACATCTTAGCATCATTAGCTTCAGATCGATCTTAGCATCATAACATTACAGTTTTTTTCAACTGCTTACACACTAAATCTTTGCTTGTCACACAATTTTCTAAACATGTCCTCCAAACATCATAACCCGACACCAAATCTGCAAAACCATACACTAATTCTCAGTGTTTGACTCAGTTTTCAATTGACTAAAACACATTTTGCAAAACACCACACACAATTTTCTACCTAACACACAAAAATCTAACAGGAAGTAACTTGATTTCGTTCTTCAAACACAACCCATCAAAATGCCACACTAAATCACCAGTGCTTCACTCTTCCTCTTCACATGTGCAAACACTCTTTACTTTACTGAACACCATCCAATCATTGCCTTAGTATAGGTCTATGAATAGATATACTCTCTATATAGGTATAGACCCTTTCAATCTGCTCCTAGAGGATTTCCGGTTGAAATATTCAGAACCAATGCAGATACTTGAAAATTACAGTAATCGGACTTTAGCTTACAGTAATGTTCTACAAAAAGTTGACTTTACTGTATGTAAAATGTGTCTTTTTACTCTATTTTTCTTTGTCCCCATGTTACAGTACCATTAGCTCAATACATTTTTCTGTGCCTCCAGAAATGCCTTAGGAACACTGTAGAATTGTTTGTTTCTGCAGTTGAAAGGGTCTATAGGCCTATGAATACATACTGTACACGACACCACCCCCTCCCACACCCACCCACACACACACACACACACTTGTCTTTAGAAAAAAACAAAATCAGTGTTTTCAAAACTCTATGTACATCTGGTGGTGACTGTATTCTTCAGCAAATTATTTGGGAAAAATCACTATTTTTGGTTTCAATATTGCTTGCATTTTTACTGTGTATTTCAACTTCTTTGAAATACACAGTAAAAATGTTGATACCGTAACTTTCACTCTTGTATGGAAATACATATAGAAAGCCTAAGACAGAAGAGCTTTAGGTTTTGAGCAACAGTGTGTATATGATGTATCCAAAATGTCATATTATGACAAAAGTGTTTGTAATGTGAAGCGAATGTTTGCTTTAAACATGTGTTTTTGACATTTTGAATGTTGTGTGTCATTTTGCTGGAGATTTGAGGCATTTTGCATTTTGTGTGAGCAGTTGTGGGTTTTGTGTGTGGAGTTTTGAAAAATAGACACAGAGTTTTGAAAACGTGTGTAAACAATTGTAAAAAACTGTAATATCATTAGCATCACATCTTGTGTCAAAACACATCTTAGCATCATTAGCTTCAGATCTTAGCATCATAACATATCATTAGCATCATATCACATCATAGCATCATATCACATTTTTATATCATTAACATCACATCACATCTTAGCATCATTAGCATCACATCTTAGCATCATTAGCATCACATCTTAGCATGTGTGTGTGTGTGTGTGTGTGTGGTGTGTGTGTGGGTGGGGGTGTGTGTGTGTGTGTGTGTATATATGGGTGTGTGTGTGTGTGTGTGTGTGTGGGCGTGTGTGTGTGTGTGTGTGTGTGTGTAGTGTGTGTGGGTGGGTGTGTGTGTGTGTGTGTGTGTATATACGGGTGTGTGTGTGTGTGTGTGTGTGTGTGTAGTGTGTGTGTGTGGGCGTGTGTGTGTGTGTGTGTGTATATATGGGTGTGTGTGTGTAGTGTGTGTGTGTGTAGTGTGTGTGTGTGGGCGCGTGTGGGTGTGTGTGTATATGTGGGTGTGTGTGTGTAGTGTGTGTGTGTGTGTATATATGGGTGTGTGTGTGTGTGTGTGTGTGTCTTACTCCTCTGTGGGATGCTCTGCAGCTGGTCCCTGAGCGTCTTCTCCATCTTGACCATGGCGGCCTCCACACACACGTGTGTGTTCACCCTCACGCCGGCCCAGCTGCACGTCTCTGGAGGGCAGCACAGTGCCGGGTCTGCCTGCACACACACCCAGAGAGAGAGAGAAACGTGTGTGTGTGTGTGTGTGTGTGTGTACACACAGAGAGAGAGAGAAACGTGTGTGTGTGTGTGTACATGAGTGTCAGTGTTTGTGTGTGTGTATATAATAATACGTTTATTTTATATACGCCTTTCTCAAACCCAAGGTCGCTATATGAGTCAGTGTGTGAGTGTTTGTGTGTAACCTGCATTGTGTTAACAGACAGCCTTGCACTTGGCCACACTCAAACCCGCAAACAGCAGCACCTCAAGTCGAGCAGACAAGCATTTGAGCTAAAAGCCCAGGCTGCTAGCTCTTTCACTAGCACGACTCCTAAGCCGTTGGGAGGGAGGTTTACACAACATAGGGTACATACGGCACAGCTACATACCAGCCGGCTAACCTTACATGTGCGTGTCATGTCATGTGAGTGGGGCATGTGCGTGTCATGTCATGTGAGTGGGGCATGTGCGTGTCATGTCATGTGAGTAGCACTTTGGGCTTGAAACCAGAGGGTTGCCGGTTTGATCCCCGACCAGTAGGAACTTGAAGTAACCCTTGAGCAAGGCACCTAACCCCTCACTTAGTGTTAATTTCGTCAGACGAGACGAGAGGAAATATGTTCGTCAACGACCTTTTTTTTTCATGACTAAGACGAGACGATGACGAGACGGCAGTAATGTCCTGAAACACTGACTAAGACTATCTTATGATGCATTATTGTTGACGAAAAAAGACGAGACTAAAATGTTTTGCATGAAATAAAAAGATAAAAATCTCTCTTCATTTTCGTCTACAAAATGAGAAGACAGAATATCTAGCTGTTACGTTTTCAAAATATTCCGAATGAGTTCATACGCAACAGCTTTCCTGTAGGCTGGTCTACGTGCTGTTGCTGCAACCCTGTGGCTGCAACACGAAACTACATGGAACAAGAACACTGGAGATTTCTGCCAGATTAGCAAGCTAACTACCAAAGCTTTATGCCACAATGCTACATACCCAGAAGTTGAAGCTTCTCTCATACAAATTAACATCCCCCAGAATGTCCATACGAAAATGTTCATCATGTAATGTCAACTATTTAACTAGTTAAGACTGATGATGCAAAGTTTGATAGCAAGTAAGCTAATATGGAAAGTTCGCTAGCAAGTTAGCTATGGCTAAGATGGAGAGTCTGTTTGGGGAATCTGTTGTGTTTGGGCGCATATCGCCATCTAGCGAGGCGGAGTAAAACATTAATACTTTGGCCTATGACAGTGTTTCTCAAACTTTTTCAGTTTCAGGACCACTTAACTAACCCTAGCTAAAAAAAAAAAAAAAGATTAGACCTACTTTAACAGTAGCCTATAATTAGTCTACACAATAGGCCTACTCACTGAACCACCTTGCTTATTGTCTTTGCACTTTGCTTATTGTGTGGATTTATATTGTATGATTTAAACTGGCATATCTTACATAGACAGTGTTGCAGAACTGTTTTTACATACAAGTTGGTTCAATATTGCAAACAACTCATATATATTATATTTTACCACGTCTGCTCGCGGACTACTTGGGATATCTTGCGGACCACCAGTGATCCCCGAACCACACTTTGAGAAACACTGGTCTACGAATATGACAGTGGTCCATTCAAATCTTTTACTGTCTATGGTCAAATCCCAGCCGAGCTATAACTGTAGCTCGACTTACCTGTGCATGTAAACATACTGACTGACAAAAAATCAGAATGAGTAATTATAACAGACGAGTAGCCCTGTGGACACACAATATTGTTGGAAAATTGAGATGTGTGAAACACTATTTGACTCAAATGGTAATCAGAAATAATTTGTTATAAAAAAAAGACTAAAATGTGTTGACTAAAACTGACTAAGACTAAGATACCTTTAGTTTTCTTTTGACTAAAACTAGACTAAAATGATGAGACTTTTAGTCGACTAAAACTTGACTAACAAAAATGATATTTGAATGACTAAATATGACAAAGACTAAAAAGGACATTTCGTCACAAGACTAAGACTAAGACTAAATTAAAAATAGGTGACAAAATTAACACTACCCTCACTGCTCCCCGAGCACCACTGTAGCAAGGCAGCTCACTGCTCCTGGGTTAGTGTGTGCTTCACCTCACTGTGTGTTCACTGTGTATTCTGTGTGTTCACTAATTCAGAGATCAAATTCCTTGTATACCTTGTATACGCAAGTATACTGTACTTGGCCGAGAAACCTAATTTACATTTACACATATCTGCTTTGTGTGTGTGTCTGTGTGTGTGTGTGTGTGTGTGTGTGTGTGTGTGAGATACCTGCAGCAGGTGTGTGTGTGATACCTGCAGAAGGTTGTCATCAATGTGTGTGTGTGTGTGTGATACCTGCAACAGGTGTAGGTTGTCCTCGGTGTGTGTGTGTGTGTGTGTGATACCTGCAGTACGTGTAGGTTGTCCTCGGTGTGTGTGTGT
>NW_027468680.1:1381701-1391701 GCF_046254945.1 Alosa pseudoharengus | reverse complement strand
GAGATATGAGGAGTGATATGAGGAGTGAGGAGTGATATGAGGAGTGATATGAGGAGTGAGGAGTGATATGAGGAGTGATATGAGGAGTGAGGAGTGATATGAGGAGTGAGGAGTGATATGAGGAGCGATATGAGATGTGAGGAGTGATATGAGGAGTGATATGAGGAGTGAGGAGTGATATAAGGAGCAATATGAGATATGAGATATGAGGAGCAATATGAGGAGTGATATGAGGAGTGATATGAGGAGTGATATGAGATATGAGAGGAGTGATATGAGGAGTGATATGAGGAGTGAGGAGTGATATGAGGAGCAATATGAGATATGAGGAGTGAGGAGTGATATGAGGAGTGATATGAGGAGCAATATAAGGAGCGATATGAGATATGAGGAGTGAGGAGTGAGGAGTGATATGAGGAGTGATATGAGGAGTGATATGAGGAGCAATATAAGGAGCGATATGAGATATGAGGAGTGAGGAGTGAGGAGTGATATGAGGAGTGATATGAGGAGCGATATGAGGAGCGATATGAGATATGAGGAGCGATATGAGATATGAGGAGTGAGGAGTGATATGAGGAGTGATATGAGGAGTGAGGAGTGATATGAGGAGTGATATGAGGAGCGATATGAGGAGTGATATGAGGAGCAATTTGAGGAGTGATATGAGGAGTGAGGAGTGATATGAGGAGTGATATGAGATATGAGGAGTGATATGAGGAGTGAGGAGTGATATGAGGAGTGAGGAGTGATATGAGGAGTGATATGAGGAGTGATATGAGGAGTGATATGAGGAGTGAGGAGTGATATGAGGAGTGATATGAGGAGTAATATGAGGAGTGATATGAGATATGAGGAGTGATATGAGATATGAGGAGTGATATGAGGAGCGATATGAGATATGAGGAGTGATATGAGATATGAGGAGCGATATGAGGTGTGGTGACCCCTGTGGTGTGGTGACCCCTGAACCCTGCAGCGTGGTGTGGTCAAAGATTGTTAAGGCGGAGCAAGATACATTGTCATAGTTCATGTCTATGGGCGCAAAATGGGGATGGAATCCTGTCTGCATAAAGAGGTGTGTCGATGACGTATTGATGAGCGTACGTTGCAACCGGCCAACAGCAGCGGCATAAATAACCGGCGCACACATATAAGGTCGATTTTCTCCTGACTGGAATGCTCAAAAATGCTAAAAATGTACCTGAAATGTTCAGAAGGGTTTGAGGATCATGAAAACGTGGCCGAAATTCACATTCCTAACTCTATAGAACTAAGACCTTAGCATATGTGGTAAAATTCTGAGCTATGCCCATAGACTTCAATGGAGCAGTCGCTGCCTCTGCTCTGCATAAAGGGGGATTTTGACCCCCCCTCGTGCGATCCGGGTACCCAGAAGTGGCTCCTGATGAAATATCTTGCTCCGCCTTAACAATCTTTGGTGTGGTGACCCGTGGTGTGGTGACCCCTGACCCCTGACCTGTAGCGGCTCACTGAGCACGTGCCTCTGCAGCGCCGGCGCCCTCTGGTGGAGCTCCAGGTGCAGCGCGCAGAACGACGTGCCGCAGTCCAGGCAGGACTTGAGGGCGCGGAGACGCCACTGCCCGCCTCCGCCACCGCACACGTCGCACGCCACCTCCCCGGGCAGCGCAAGTGCACGAGGGACGGGCGAGGAGCCCTCTGGACCAGGGGCGGGGCCAAGCTCAGCGTCGGTGTGGGCGGCGCCCTGGCGGAACAGCTCCACCATGTCACGCAGGGTGGTGTTGATACGGAGCGCGGGCCGCTGGGCGAAGGCCTCCTTGCAGAGCGGGCAGCGCCAGCCGTGAGCCGTCTTGTCCCAGTACTGACCCAGGCAGGCCTGGCAGTAGTTGTGGCCGCATGAGGTGGTGACCGGGTCGGCCAGCAGCTGGAGGCAGATTGGACACTGCAGCTGCTCCTCGCGGATCACGCCAGCACCGGAGAATGCCATGGCAACCACTGGAAACACACCACACATGATTTCAAGTTAGCCGTCTCAGGCTATGTTTACATCGTCAGTTAAATGTGACCCAATTCTGATTTTTTGCTCATATGCGCCACAGTTTAGACATGCAACATGAATGTGTACACAGGAAAAACACAGATCAGTTCAAGGCATAATTCATATGCAGAAATAAATCAGATATGAATCAGACATGTGCCAATGTGACTGCCGTCTAAAAGGGCAGATCGAATATTCTCTATCATTTTAAAAATGCACATCTTTTACCTTTTCAGATTTACATTTAATTACACAAAATGTTATTTTAACATGCACAACTGGCAGAACATAGAAAATCAAATGAAAACAAGAGATGGAAAAGCTGCTAAGGGCCCAACATACTTCAGTAAACAACTAGCCCTGACCATCATAAAGCAGTTTATCTTACCCTAGTTCTCACTGCAATAGCCCTGAGCATCATAAAGCACTTTATCTTACCCTAGTTCTCCTAAATTGCACTGGAAGTGATTAACAGAGTTTAACAAAGTAGCTGAAATCAAGAACATTCGTAACTTTTAAAATCAGATGTAACAAACAGGTATCAGCCACACACACCATCACACACACCTGATCAGATCAGACCCTTCACCCAAATTAAACAGAACAGGTATCAGCCACACACACACACACCATCACACACACACACACACACACACACACACACCTTATCAGATCAGACCCTTCACCCAAATTAAGGCTTCCTTACACCATGTGATTTTCACAAAATCTGGGCAAGATTGTTAAGACAGTAGTCTTTTGAGTAAAGCTTTTCAAGAATCTTTCCCAAATCTTGTCAAAAGTTAGTCAGTAAGTTAGTGGTAGTCAAGACACTACAGGCCTGTCCCTCACAGGCTCAAATGTGTAACCCATGCCATTCAAATTACTAATTTTCGTGTATACATAATATGCTGCAGCTGTTGCCTATAGAACTTCTCAGGTCCTACCATGCCAGTGACGTCATTGAAACTGGCAGCGTTCTAATACTAACAAACGCAATGTTGGTGTTGCTTAAAAAAGGCTACGTCTTTATTTTTTTAATTAAATGTTTTAGTGTCATTTATTTTTAATTGTCATAATCAACACATTATCAATGTTGATTCTTTCAGTTCAGTTCATCTTTAAAGAAAATATATGGTTTGGAGGGTTGAATCCAGCTGTCAACCTTATGCACCTGGCACAAGTTCATGATGAATACAGTTAAGAACACAATTATTATACCCCTGGCTAATATTGATTTAATGCTGATTCTCTCTTTATCAATGTGTTTGTTCTGACTAAAAATGACACTGTCACATGCCAAAAGTTTGTAAGACAATGTGGGAGAAACATGGAATTAAAAAAAGAAGCGTTTTCATGTTTTTTTATTTTATTTTTATGACAAATGACTAAGACCGCACCTTTTTAATAGCAATCCGGGTTTTCAGTCAGAAACAATTTTTAATGTTGTTTCGTAAAATAAAATAAAATAATTATTCTCCAAAGTTCTCCAAAATCTATTTTTCCAAAGACCCCGGGTGTGGAAAGGCGGCACTCTATCAATGTTTTTTAGAGATGTGTGTGTGTGTGTGTGTGTGTGTGTGTGTGTGTGTGTGTGTGTGTGTGTGGGACTGCTGGTGTGTGTGTGTGTGTGTCTGTGGGACTGCTGGTGTGTGTGTGTGTGGGGGGGGGGGGGATGTCCGGTGTGTGTGTCTGGGACTGCTGGTGTGTGTGTGTGTGTGTGTGGGACTGCCGGTGAGTGTCTGTGTGTAATGTGACTCCTGTTGAACCATGTGATTCTAGATACAGATAGAAGCAGACACAGCTGAGAGAAATGTGTCACCCTGCCCCCTCACACACACACACACACACACCCTCATACAAACACACACACACACACACCCTCATACAAACACACACCCTCACACACACACCCTCATACAAACACACACCCTCACACACACACCCTCATACAAACACACACCCTCACACACACACCCTCATACAAACACACACCCTCACACACACACCCTCATACAAACACACACCCTCACACACACACCCTCATACAAACACACACCCTCACACACCCTCATACAAACACACACCCTCACACACACACCCTCATACAAACACACACCCTCATACAAACACACACCCTCACACACACACACACACCTCTTTGTCATTCTGTGCGTCTGTCTGTCTGTGTTTTGGGTGTGTGTGACTTTTTTTATGTAAAGGTGTGGTCTGTTGTGTGTATGTGTGTGGTCTGTTTGTGCGTGTGTGCGTGCGTGCGTGTGTGCGTGCGTGTGTGCGTGCGTGCGTGCGTGCCTGCGTGTGTGTGTGTGCATCTGCGGTAGTTGTACTCACGGTCGTCTTCTTCTGGAAGGTGTGTCTGTGCGCTAAGAGAGAGGAGGTGGTCTACGGTGAGCAAAGCAGCACAGAACTTCCTCTTCAGACAAAAACCCTCCCACACACACACACACACACACACACACACACACACACACACAGCTGTCACTGCACTCTGCTGCGCTTCTCTTGTGTTCAGCAGTCTGGCCCAGCATGCAGCTCTTAAAGAAACAGAGATCCACTCTGTAAACGAACACAGACCCCTCTCTCTCTTTCTCCCTCTCTCTGTCTCTCTCTCTCTCTTTATTTCCGTCTCTGTCTCTTTCAGCATAACACACATGGAATTCCTTTCCTCCCTCTCTCTCTCTGTTTAAATGACAGAACCCCCCCTCCCATACACATACACACACACACACCCTCTTAAAGAAGCATGGAGTCTCCCTCACACACACACTCTTAAAGAAGCATGGAGTCTCCCTCACACACACACTCTTAGATAGATAGATAGATAGATACTTTATTGATCCCCAGGGGAAATTCAAGAAAACTCTGTGTTTCTTAAAGAAGCATGGAGTCTCCCTCACACACCCTCTTAAAGCAGCATGGAGTCTCCCTCACACACACTCTTAAAGAAGCATGGAGTCTCTCTCACACACACTCTCTCTTAAAGCAGCATGGAGTCTCCCTCACACGTCGTTCCGCGATTCTGGTACATAAAATCGCGGCGATTTTGCCAGTGTGAAAGGGCCTACACACTCTTAAAGAAGCATGGGTTAGCTTGCATTCAGTCTAGCCTGGGTATATAGTTAGAGCTTGCATTCATTCTAGCCTGGGTATATAGTTAGCTTGCATTCAGACTAGCCTGAGTATATAGTTAGAGCAGTCTAGCCTGGGTATTGGAGCTTGCATTCAGTCTAGCCTGGGTAGTCACTCAGTTCTCTGTCAGGTTTGTCATCAAAAACAGCCATGTAGTGCTTAGCGACATCAAGTGGTCGTGGAGGGGGACTATTCAAGTGGAGGCGACACAGAGCTTTTATTTTGAAAGCACATAATTCAGGAAGTAAAACATGTAAACAAAGGGAAGACAGCAACGGTTGAGTCAAGTTCAGAGTAGATTATAAACTGTTTCCCTCGTTCAGGTTGAGTCCAGTTCAGAGTCGATTATAAACGGGGTCCCTCGTTCAGGTCAACTCGGTTTGACGCGTGTTATAGCACGAGGCGTGTTGAAACTTTCTAGCAGCAGGACGATGACTGCCATCCTCCCGCGGATTGAGCAGCTGTCCGCGCGCGTCGTACGGATCCTCGGCTGCAACCCGGGCCCGATGACCCTGCAGGGTACCAACACATACCTGGTGGGCACCGGGAAACGGTAAGGCCTCTCACCCCCCGTTCCTGTTCGTGTCTGTCAGTCACTCAGT
This sequence comes from Alosa pseudoharengus, assembly GCF_046254945.1. Lineage (NCBI taxonomy): Eukaryota > Metazoa > Chordata > Actinopteri > Clupeiformes > Clupeidae > Alosa > Alosa pseudoharengus. The sequence goes on along the minus strand of NW_027468680.1, from coordinate 1,385,932 downwards.
TCAATTCAATTAAATTCATCAAAGCTTTATTTTATACCTTTTGACCGTGTAGAAAGAAGCGTCCCTCTCACTCTACAGTCATACAGTGACCACATCTACAATCCTACAGTGACCACATATCATTTGCTCTTTCGGTAGCAATGTTTTGTTGTGTCTGCCTTCTGCTAGTCCAGTGGACAGAAAGGTGAACCCGGAAATGTTGAATACACTAAAGTTTTATGATGGAAATATATAGTATGGGTTCCCAGCATGCAGAAATTTGTGTAATTTGTGTAATTGAGCTAATTAGCATAAATTAGCATAATACCCTATATTGATTATATTATAAGAGCTGCTTGGCCAAAATGGACAATGTTAGTATGTTTTTAGGGGTTACTGGAGATGCTGAGTCCATATCTGACATTTTCAAGATAGATTTAAAATCACTATTTAAACTTGGTTTGGTCACGTTTTTACTCTCATTAAGCTGATTTTGCTGAGTTTTTGGGGGCGATTTAGACGGATTTTTGGAGGATAAAAATGTTCAGTGTTTAGGAATAATTTGGATCCTCAAGTTATTTCTGAATTCCACAATCATTTTGGAAATAGCTATTCACTGGCCCTTTGCTGTGACTCACAATTGAGTAACAAAGTGAAGAACTACAGTAGCCTCTACTACTCCTCACTGTCCTCATCCGTTGTCCTGTCGCCATCTTCTCCAGATCCCTGTCCTTCTGCTCTTTTTGCTGTGTAAATATATTGCCACATGTAACATCACTGCCTTTGCAGAAACAATAATTAGTACAGGCCAGGCCTGCAGCTGCACAGCTGCACTTTACAGATACACAGTTTTAACCCAGCTTTGCAGTTACAGCTGATAACATCTAACAAATCAGGAGGAGCAACAGGACTTGAATCGAGGGTGGGCGAGTTCTTCTCGTTTCTTCATACCTGTCTTCTAACTCCCTCCAAACGCGGTTATATCCACAGCCGGTGGATCAGGACGGTCTGCTGCTTTCCAAAGCAGCACCTGTAGATGGGAACGTTTTCCATGGAGGAGCAAGTTGCGTTCTGCAGGAGACAGTGTCTTCAGTGCTGGAGGAGCCGGGAGTGGGAGACCTCACCGCCAGGGATGAATTACTGCACAGGCCTACCGGGCCCGGCCCAGGGGCCCAAGGGGTCAGGGGACCCTGAAGCCCAAGCCTTTGCATGGAATCATTGCCTCAATATCAACAAATCAGGATGTAATAATAATAATAATAAGCTTTATTTGTATAGCACCTTTCATACACAGAATGCAGCTCAAAGTGCTTTACATTTGAAGCATGTAACAAAATAATAGTCAGTCAGTCATTATCAATCACATTTCTTCATTGCTGGGGCCGTTTATGATCCACTCAGCAACATATCAAAAATACAGAAAATGACATGTCATAAGACTGGCAGCCTTAACCCTCTTACCCCCCACAAGCACGCCATATGGCAACTGTGGCAAGGAAAAACTCCCATATTCCAGGAAGAAACCTTGAGCAGAACCTGACTTAATAGGGGGAGCCCATCTGCTTCTGGCTGGCTGCGCCCTCCAATAGCAGCAGATGTAGAATAATCTGAAAAAGTAGTCTACAGGATAAGACGAGTTAACTAAAAGCTTTCCTGTACAGGTATGTTTTCAGATCTTTTTTAAAAATATTTACTGAACTCGCCTGCTTGATGTACAGAGGCAGGGTGTTCCATAGTTTGGGGGCATAATGGATGAAAGCAGCTTCTCCACTTTGCTTTTGGAGCACTTTGTGTACGATTAAAAGATTAGAATTGGATGATCGAAGTTTCCTTTGTGGTTGATAAGATATTAAAAGCTCAGAGATATATGAAGGTGCTATGCCATTTAGAGCTTTGTAAGTAATTAACATAACCTTAAAATCAATTCTATAGGAAATAGGGAGCCAGTGCAGTTCAGACAACACAGGGGTGATGTGTTCTCTCTTCTTAGTCTTAGTTAAAAGTCTAGCCGCAGAGTTCTGTATGAGTGCCAATTTCTTTAGATGTTTTTTGTGAAAAGTGAAGTGAAAAGTGCATTGCAGTAGTCTAACCTGCTAGTGATAAAGGCGTGAATTAGTTTTTCTGCATCTTGTTGAGTTAAAAAGGGCCGCACTTTGGCAATGTTTCTCAAGTGGAAATAGGCTGTTTGAGTAACTTTACTGATATGTAGGCTATGAATCTGATTGAATTTAGTACTGGCCATCCCCAAAATGTACCAGAATACAGGAAATCACATCAAACAAATTAAAACATTTCTGAGGAAGGACCTACAAACCCCCCTTCCACATATGCGACAATTAGTGGGGGGCCCTTAATACATCTGGGCCCAGGGGCCCGAAAGTTCATAATCCGTCCATGCTCACCGCTAGGTGGAGGCCCAAGCAAAAGGATCTGAAGAGAACCCTTGTAAGGGGTACTAAAAAGCTTACAGAGGCCTTCAGTAGAAGCCGCAGGAGGAGACCAGCCGTCGCCTGGACCTAGCTACGGGAGGAGTGCTTGCCTAAAGAGGGTTTTGATGCAGTGGCCACGGCGGAGAAGGACTTCACGCGACTGGGAGAGCGGCCTGAGGAAGCGGCCTTAGAAAATAAGGTAGTGACGCTGGCCTGGGCGCTGACTTCACCGAGAGAAGACCTTGAGCCCCTGCCCCCGCCGGACAGCTTTAGGCTGGAGTTGGCGGTGGCCCTGGCTGCGGAGCAGAGCAGAGGTGGAGCGGCAAGGAGGTGGTGCCTTGAGGACGGACGGTTGGCGGAGCCTGTTCGAGTCGCCCTGTTCGCCGGTACTCTTTAGAAAAATAAGGGGAAAAAAAGTTTGTTGTGTGAAATCCGATGGCACGAGCCAGAGAGAAGGTCAAGGCCTTGGCGCGATCATGGCGGTGTGGAGTGGCCGAAACAGCAGAGGACAGCTCTGCGACAAGGCAGCAGAGGAGGGACACCAACGTCGGTAGCTGTAGCCTGATTGCGCAGCGTGGTCCGGCTGCGATGGAACTGGAGTCTGCTGCCCTGACTGGCGAGACGACGGAGTGGAGCATCGGAGGTGCAGTGCCAGTTACGGTGCTCAGCGCCGGGGAGTCTGTGGCAGTGGAGGCAGTGGAGGCAGTGGAGGCCCCGCCAGGTGTTGGAGGCTAGGCCCCGCCAGGTGCTGGAGGAACGTTGCAGTGGAGGCTAGGCCCCGCCAGGTGTTGGAGGAACGTTGCAGTGGAGGCTAGGCCCCGCCAGGTGTTGGAGGAACGTTGCAGTGGCAGTGTAGGCTAGGCCCCGCCAGGTGCTGGAGGAACGTTGCGGTGGAGGCTAGGCCCCGCCAGGTGTTGGAGGAACGTTGCGGTGGAGGCTAGGCCCCGCCAGGTGTTGGAGGAACGTTGCGGTGGAGGCTAGGCCCCGCCAGGTGTTGGAGGAACGTTGCAGTGGCAGTGTAGGCTAGGCCCCGCCAGGTGCTGGAGGAACGTTGCGGTGGAGGCTAGGCCCCGCCAGGTGTTGGAGGAACGTTGCAGTGGAGGCTAGGCCCCGCCAGGTGTTGGAGGAACGTTGCAGTGGCAGTGTAGGCTAGGCCCCGCCAGGTGTTGGAGGAACGTTGCGGTGGAGGCTAGGCCCCGCCAGGTGTTGGAGGAACGTTGCGGTGGAGGCTAGGCCCCGCCAGGTGTTGGAGGAACGTTGCGGTGGAGGCTAGGCCCCGCCAGGTGTTGGAGGCTAGGCCCCGCCAGGTGTTGGAGGAACGTTGCGGTGGTGCACACTGCGAAAGTGCGACCTGAGGGCGTTCTCTGAAGGGAGCTGGGGATGAGAGGCGACAGACCAGGTGACTGCTAGCACGCCCCGCATTGGGCCGCTGGTGGTTGTGGTTCCCCAGGGTGAGTACGTTGCGTTGTGTGCACCAAACCTGCTGTGTGGCAGTGCCAGAGACTAATTGCTGGACTGAATGTGGGAACGCCCGCGCCGAGGACGGCAATGGCTTGTTGGGGGAGCTGTGCAACGCCAGCGTGCTGGACTGTGCTTGAGATTCCCACGATGTTTCGCGCTGGGGATTCTGGGAGAACTGAATGATCATCTCAATACCAAAGGCTTGTCCCAAGGAGAACAGTATTACCTTAAACACACATGAGGAAACTGAACAGTCCAATCAGTAGACTAGGATAAGCTAGCCAACTATGCTACTTTGTTTACAATATTTCCAGGCTTCAACTAGACAGCTGAATGTGGTAGAGTTGTAATAGAAATAGTAG
>NW_027468680.1:1351701-1376701 GCF_046254945.1 Alosa pseudoharengus | reverse complement strand
TTTGATGCCTTCAGTGAGAATCTACAATGTAAATAGTCATGAAAATAAAGAAAACGCATTGAAATGAGAAGGCCTGTACTGTACGTCAACCATCACGATGGACAATGATATCGTCTATCGGCACAACCCTAACACACACACACACACACATATATAAACATACACACACACAAATGTGAGCAGGCATGGCAAAACCAGGCTCAAGTCGCAGAGACGCAAGTCGCTAAAAACGACTTTGAAGGTTTTTTTTTTCAAAATTAGTTATTTTCGTTTTTCTGCAGAATGTGCAAGTTGAAGTCCTAAAGAAGCAATTCCATGTTTCAGATAACAGCATTGGTTGCTTTAAAAGTGTATATTTTGTCTTTGAAAATGGTTAAGTTTCAGGAAGTAAACCAGCGTTTGAATTAGGCGTGACTATTAGTGCTCTTTTGTTTTGTCGGCCAATCAGCTGTATGCTAGAAGTAACCTCATGGCTACTTACTGAACCAGCATGCTGTTTGTTTACAATTGGAATGGAGATGGACAAAGCACAGCGGATTGCAGATGAGCTGAATCTGATGATGAAGGCGACTGCATTACATTGGAGAACATCCCTAATCTAGAGCTGACCTTAGCCAAAGATAATCACAACGAGGAAGAATCTCTCGGTCTGGCAGCAGAGGAGCTAGATCATATGATATCAGATGCTATCTCCACAGTTACATTTGACGGGGATAAAGTTTGTGTGTTAGAAACTTTATCCATTGCTACTAGCTAACGTAGGCCTACTGTCGTTAGCTATTGGCACCATAGGCTACTAGCCAAATCCCATTACAGATAGTTGCGGTGGGCAATTAATTTGAATAATGCGAGAATGTCTTGTTTTGACTGATGGCAGGGTGCCTTGCATCGTGTGTGCATTCAAATTAGCAGGGTTTGCAAACGTGATCTCATGTTTGTTTAGTTCGCGTTTTAGACTATTTTATCCATTGCTAAACCTGCTAAATCCATTGCCAACCTGGTGCCTTGCACTGGGTGTTCATTCAAAATAACATGGTTTGCAAACTTGATCTCATGTTTGTTTTAGACTACTTTATCCATTGCTACTAGCTGGTTCTGTAACCCATTACAGATAGTTTTGTTGGGTCATTAGCACTGCAGGCTGACAAATCAGTGACCGTGACAGGGGGGAGGGTTGATCTTAATGTCATGTAAATGAGGACCATTGTGTTCCCCTCCCATGGATTGAGGAAGAAAGTAGTCAAATTGAAAAGCCTGATTTCTCAGCTTGTAGCTTTGAGATGTGTATACTTTAAAATGGCTACAACTTATTCAAATATTATCAGATCTCCATGAGTGAGACATCATTGGATAGCTTTGAAAAAGTGAATAACTCAAAATGTCTCTGGGGAGACATGTGCCTGGTTTTGCCATGCCTGGTCACATATATAAACACACACACACATATAAACACACACACACACACACACACACACACACATATAAACACACACACACACACACCTGCATGGCTAAGCGTGGTCACTACACATACTACTGGACACCAAAGTTGTGTGTGTGTGCAGGCCATGGGCCAGTGGTGGTGAACGCTGCCTCTAAGATCAGAGAGTACATCACTCACAGAGAGCTGCGGGAACAGCAGATACTACGAGTCCTTCAGGAGAAGCCCACACACACACACACCGCCGCCGAGCTGGTCAAGATCGTCTACAAGGTGAACACACACACACACACACACACACACACACACACCGCCGCCGAGCTGGTCAAGATCGTCTACAAGGTGAACACACACACACACACACACCGCCGAGCTGGTCAAGATCGTCTACAAGGTGAACACACACACACACACACACCGCCGAGCTGGTCAAGATCGTCTACAAGGTGAACACACACACACACACACACACACACACACCGCCGCCGAGCTGGTCAAGATCGTCTACAAGGTGAACACACACACACACACACCGCCGAGCTGGTCAAGATCGTCTACAAGGTGAACACACACACACACACACACACACACACGGCTGCCGAGCTGGTCAAGATCGTCTACAAGGTGAACACACACACACACACCGCCGAGCTGGTCAAGATCGTCTACAAGGTGAACACACACACACACACACACACACACACACACACGGCTGCCGAGCTGGTCAAGATCGTCTACAAGGTACAAGGTGAACACACACACACACACACACACACACACACACGGCTGCCGAGCTGGTCAAGATCGTCTACAAGGTGAACACACACACACACACACACACACACACACACGGCTGCCGAGCTGGTCAAGATCGTCTACAAGGTACAAGGTGAACACACACACACACACACACACACACGGCTGCCGAGCTGGTCAAGATCGTCTACAAGGTGAACACACACACACACACACACACACACCGCCGAGCTGGTCAAGATCGTCTACAAGGTGAACACACACACACACACACACACACACACACACACACACACACACAGCCGCTGAACTGGTCAAGATTGTCTACAAGGTGAAAACACACACACACACACACACCACTCCACGTTAAAGTGTTCAAGATCAGCCACAAGTGTGTGTGTTTGAGTTTGTTTCATCATGTTGGTGTGTGTGAGTCTATTTCTTTGTGTGTGTGTGTTGTGAGTAAGAACATGCTTTCTGTGTTGAGCTGTGTGTTGGGATGGTGTGTTCATGTGTTAATATATTCTCTGTGTGTGCGTGTGTGTGTGCGTGTGCGTGAGCATGCGTGCGCATGTGCGTGTGTGTGTGTGAGTGTGCGTGCGTGCGTGCGTATGTGTGTGTGCGTGCGTATGTGTGTGTGCGTGTGTGTGTGTAGGACACACCGGAGCACCTTCACAGGGCAGCAGAGGTCAATCTGACTCACCATCTGAAGAAGCTTCAGAAGGAAGGACACATCACTGCAGGTACACACACACTTACATACACACACACACTTACACACACACACACACTTACATACACACACACACACTTACACACACACACACACTTACATACACACACACACGCACATACACACACACACACACACACACGTACACACACATCACTGCAGGTACACACACACACATACACACACACACACACACACACACACACTTACATACACACACACACACATACACACACACACACACACACACACACACACACATACACACACACACACACACACACACTTACATACACACACACACACTTACATACACACACACACTTACACACACAAACACACACTTACATACACACACACACTTACACACACACACACACACTTACATACACATCACTGCAGGTACACACACATCACTGTAGATACACATACACACAGGGGTGGAACGGTACATGAATTCGTATTGGACCGAAACGGTACAGGCGCAGGGTTTGGTGCATGAGTTTACAATACACTGTATAAAAATACATAAAACTTGTGTGCGAATTAATTAATGTAATGCGGAGTTACTGTTAAATATGAGAGTTACAAGAGTTCTTTAGCGACACCTGTAGCCCCGCCTTATCTCTGAAGCTCTATGTTTTTTTGTCAGGTCGATGGTCGAGTCAGTCAGAGATAGCAGCACTAAGCGAGTGGTGGCGACCCACAAGAGTTAGAGGATCCGCTGTTCTCTTTAAGATCGCAAGTTTAAGAACTTCAGTTACAGTAGTACAGGCGAGAGAGTGGTGGATAAGATGAAACTGTGTCGGCGTTGTTCAGCAGTTGTTGGGTATGTGAATGGAAATATCGAACATGCTACACATATCCGATGCCATCACCCAGATGTACCAATCACTGGAACGAGACAAAAAAAAACTTCCCCTACAGCGCTTCACCAGCCTTTAGATACACATACAAATAGGGCCAAAAGTTGAAGGTCTTGCCTAAGTTTTTTTTTTTTTTAAATCATTATTCTATGTAATTTGCACTTTCAGAAATAAGACATGCTGTATGCCTATTTTCAGTTTTATAGCTGATTGTCTTATTTTGTTTACAAGTTACAGATGAAGTCTGGGTACACACACTTGTTTACTGTTTACATCTTGCACACTTCAGGCTGTTGCAGATAGCTCAGAGGACAGACTGTATGACACTAGGTGCTACAGCCTGAGACATGCACAATAAAAAATTGCTTTCTGCATTTTTGTTCTGCTTTTCCCTCCATTGTACCGAACTTGTACCAAACCGTGATGTCCGAACCGAGGTATGAACCGAACCGTGACTTCTGTGTACCGTTCCACCCCTAATACACACACACACACGTACACACACAAACACACTTACATACACACACACACTTACACACACATCACTGCAGGTACACACACACACATACTTACACACATACACACATCACTGCAGGTACACACACACACACACACACACTCATCACTGCTGGTACACACGCTGGTACACACACACACACACACACACACACACACACTCATCACTGCTGGTACACACACACACACACACACACACACACACACACACACACATCACTGCAGGTTCACACACACACACACACACACAAACACACGGAATTGTTTTCTGAAACTGCAAAATATCAACAGGGAACGTTTCGCTGAACTGCCCCCGTGTGGGCGCAATCGCAATCTCTAATTTACGCACGTGTGCCTGTGGAGGGAAAATTCCAATATGTGAATATGCAAAATAGGAAAGACACAAGCGCCAGTGCACAAAGTCAATAGAGCTGGAGTGCAAGATGGAGCTGGAGTGCAAGACGGAGCCCTTTATAGTGTTAATTTCCTCAGACGAGACGAGCCCTTTATAGTGTTAATTTCCTCAGACGAGACGAGCCCTTTATAGTGTTAATTTCCTCAGACTAGACGAGAGGAAATATGTTCGTCAACGACCTTTTTTTTTCATGACTAAGACGAGACGATGACGAGACGGCAGTAATGTCCTGAAACACTGACTAAGACTATCTTAAGATGCATTATTGTTGACGAAAAAAGACGAGACTAAAATGTTTTGCATGAAATAAAAACTAAGATAAAATCTCTCTTCATTTTCGTCTACAAAATGAAAAGACAGAATATCTAGCTGTTACGTTTTCAAAATATTCCGAATGAGTTCATACGCAACAGCTTTCCTGTAGGCTAGTCTACGTGCTGTTGCTGCAAACCTGTGGCTGCAACACGAAACTACATGGAACACTGGAGATTTATGCCAGAGTTAGCAAGCTAACTACCTAAGCTTTATGCCACAATGCTACATACCCAGAAGTTGAAGCTTCTCTCATACAAATTAACATCCCCCAGAATGTCCATACGAAAATGTTCATCATGTAATGTCAACTATTTAACTAGTTAGACTGATGATGCAAAGTTTGCTAGCAAGTAAGCTAATATGGAAAGTTCGCTAGCAAGTTAGCTATGGCTAAGATGGAGAGTGTTTGGGGAATGTGTTGTGTTTGGGCGAATATCGCCATCTAGCGAGGCGGAGTAAAACATTAATACTTTGGCCTATGACAGTGTTTCTCAAACTTTTTCAGTTTCAGGACCACTTAACTAACCCTAGCTAAAAAAAAAAAGATTAGACTTACTTTAACAGTAGCCTATAATTATTCTACACAATAGGCCTACTCACTGAACCACCTTGCTTATTGTCTTTGCACTTTGCTTATTGTGTGGATTCATACTGTATGATTTAAACTGGCATATTTTACTTACATAGACAGTGTTGCAGAACTGTTTTAACATACAAGTTGGTTCAATATTGCAAACAACTCATATATATTATATTTTACCACGTCTGCTCGCGGACTACTTGGGATATCTTGCGGACCACCAGTGATCCCCGGACCACACTTTGAGAAACACTGGTCTACGAATATGACAGTGGTCCATTCAAATCTTTTACTGTCTATGGTCAAATCCCAGCCGAGCTATAACTGTAGCTCGACTTACCTGTGCATGTAAACATACTGACTGACAAAAAATCAGAATGAGTAATTATAACAGACGAGTAGCCCTGTGGACACACAATATTGTTGGAAAATTGAGATGTGTGAAACACTATTTGACTCAAATGGTAATCAGAAATAATTTTTTATAAAAAAAAGACTAAAATGTGTTGACTAAAACTGACTAAGACTAAGATACCTTTAGTTTTCTTTTGACTAAAACTAGACTAAAATGACGAGACTTTTAGTCGACTCAAACTTGACCAACAAAAATGACATTTGAATGACTAAATATGACAAAGACTAAAAAGGACATTTCGTCACAAGACTAAGACTAAGACTAAATTAAAAATAGGTGACAAAATGAACACTACTTTTAACACCATCCAACCCCTCAGACTGGGAGACAAGCTCTTGCAGATGGGTGTGGACGCTCACCTGGTAAACTGGATTACAGATTACCTGACCGAGCGACCACAATTCGTCAGACTGAAGAACTGTCTCTCTGACACTGTGATCAGCAGCACCGGAGCGCCACAGGGAACTGTGCTCTCTCCAGTCCTGTTCACCCTGTACACATCTGACTTCTGCTACAACACCGAGTCATGCCACATGCAGAAGTTTTCTGATGATACTGCAATTGTGGGGTGTATCAGGGACAAGCAAGAGGAGGAGTACAGGAGCCTGGTGGAGGACTTTGTGCAATGGTGCAAACTCAATCATCTTCAACTCAACACTTCAAAGACCAAGGAGATGGTGGTGGATTTCCGCAGGTTTGCTGCCACTGTTAAAAAAAAATTTCTAGCGGAAACACTGGATACTGTGCAGAGTTGGAAAGTTAGGTCAACTTGGAAACTGTTTCTCGTAGTTGAGTTGCCTGATGGTAAGGTACAGCCGTAGCTTACACCTGCAGGAGCGCTTGCTTGGGCGCCTGTGTTGCGTAATGCACTTTGCTCCTCTCATCTATACGACGCAGTTCCCATTTCTCCAAACCATACATAATTACAAGGACAAATATTGCTACACGAGGGAAATCAGTGTGGTGTCCGATATGATAAAACAGGTATAAATCTAGCGAACACATTTCCACGAATCACGGATGTGTTGATGAAATAAATTAGGAAATATTAGAGGACTTAATGAGACAAACTGCATGCCGATTCCATTTAACCCAAATGCCCCAGCAGCAGCACGGGAGATGCCATTTAACCCAAATGCCCCAGCAGCAGCACGGGAGATGCCATTTAACCCAAATGCCCCAGCAGCAGCACGGGAGATGCCATTTAACCCAAATGCCCCAGCAGCAGCACGGGAGATGCCATTTAACCCAAATGCCCCAACAGCAGCACGGGAGATGCCATTTAACCCAAATGCCCCAGCAGCAGCACGGGAGAGGAGAGCTTATCTGACAGATCTGCATTGTCTATAGTGAGGTAATGTTAGATTACATTGCAAAAATATCACCATGCATTCATAACCTCGTGATTCAGTGAGAGTGATCCCAAAACATCGGAAAGTGACATTTCTGTATTACATTTTGTCAAGAGGAAAAATCAATAGCAAACTGTACCCAACTGACTATAGTGTGAACCGTTCCTGGCTGCGCCTGGCAAATCCGCCATCATAATAGCAATCCGCTATGGAACAAGCGTGCCTGTTGTTAAAGGGAATGTGAGATGACGCTCACATTGGTTGGTTTATTGCACGTTACGCCCAAACCACACCCATGAATAATGTAGCTACTACAGGCCACCCCATTTTAGATTTGCGTCGGGCGCAACAGTCATTATCCCGCCGGTAAAATAGAAACAGCGCACAGATCCGCCCACAAAGCGATTTGCGCAAAGTCAATTGCGCTAAAGTGCAAGATAGAGCCCTTAGGCTACGTGGTTATAAGTCATTCTCACCAGTGCTTCTAAATATTTGTTTCACTCGCACGCCATAATGTTTAGAGAGTGAAATGGATGCACTGTAGAGTCCGGAGATAAGCATCATCTGATCGGCCTTTAGAGAGTGCTCCGATCGGAGTTAAGCATCATCTGATCGGCCTTCAGAGAGTACATGCGGGGTGTGTGTTAGGGATGCTCCGATCAAACTATTTTGAGTGAATATCGGCTGATAATGATTGGCCGATCGATCGGAGCATCCCTAACACACACACACAGACACACGCATGCACACACTCATACATCAATGTAGATACAAACACACATTCTCTGTGCTCACACACACACACACTTCCTCTCTCATAACTCTCTCTCTCACCACCCCTCTCTTTCCTTCTCTCTCTCTCCCTCTTCTCTCTCTCTCTCCCTCTTTCTTTCTCTCTCTCTCTCTCTCTCCCTCTCTCTCTCTCCAGTGGAGTGCAGGTGGAAGAGTAATCTCTGATCAGAGCGCTGGATGCTGGACAGATGAAACGACTGAACGATGTGCACATGTGGGCAAAGGAATGAACACATTAATGAACAAACATGAATTAACACATTAATGAACAAACATGAATGAACACATGAATGAGTAAACATGAAACATGAATGAGTAAACATGAATGAACACATGAATGAACACATGAATGAACAAACATGAATGAACACATGAATGAACACATGAACGAACACATTAATGAGTAAACATGAATAAACACATGAATGAACACATGAATGAGTAAACATGAATGAACACATGAAACATGAATGAGTAAACATGAAACATGCATGAGTAAACATGAATGAACACATGAATGAGTAAACATGAAACATGAATGAGTAAACATGAATGAACACATGAAACATGAATGAGTAAACATGAATAAACACATGAATGAACACATTAATGAACAAACATGAATGAACACATTAATGAGTAAACATGTGCGCAAAGGAATGAACATGAGAGCATTAACTGACATCATCTTGATCTATTAAACCTATATTTGATATATGTTGACAGTTAATAAATGTATTGATTTAAAATGGTGATGGACTTTGTCCCATTTTGTTGTTAGGCTCCAACAGCTCTTTCGGTTACTATTAAGCTACATTAGGCTCCAGCTGTTCCTATTAAGCTACATTAGGCTCCAACAGCTCTGTTACTATTGAGCTACATTAGGCTCCAACAGCTCTGTTACTATTAAGCTACATTAGGCTCCAACTGTTCCTATTGAGCTACATTAGGCGCTACATTAGGCTCCAACAGCTCTCTGTTACTATTAAGCTACATTAGGCTCCAACAGCTCTGTTACTATTAAGCTACACTAGGCTCCAACGGCTCCAACTGTTCCTATTGAGCTACATTAGGCGCTACATTAGGCTCCAACAGCTCTCTGTTACTATTAAGCTACACTAGGCTCCAACAGCTCTCTGTTACTATTAAGCTACATTAGGCTCCAACAGCTCTGTTACTATTAAGCTACATTAGGCTCCAACAGCTCTGTTACTATTAAGCTACACTAGGCTCCAACGGCTCTTTCTGTTACTATTAAGCTACATTAGGCTCCAACAGCTCTGTTACTATTAAGCTACATTAGGCTCCAACTGCTCTTTCTGTTACTATTAAGCTACATTAGGCTCCAATTGTTACTATTAAGCTACACTAGGCTCCAATTGTTACTATTAAGCTACACTAGGCTCCAACAGCCCTGTTACTATTGAGCTACATTAGGCTCCAACTGCTCTTTAAGCTACATTAGGCTCCAACTGCTCTTTAAGCGACATTAGGCTCCAACTGTTACTATTGAGCTACAGGCTCCAACAGCTCTGTTACTATTAAGCTACATTAGGCTCCAACTGTTCCTATTAAGCTACATTAGGCTCCAACAGCTCTTTCTGTTCCTATTAAGCTACATTAGGCTCCAACAGCTCTGTTAATTGACCTCTCCAGAATAAGTCCCGCCTCCGTAACTTCCGTATCCATCCAACTTCCGGGCGTGGATTGTCTATGGGGAATAACATGGCGTTTCGATATATCATACCGGTAAAACATCTGTAGGTAGCGAAGTTGAAAAAGCTGGTGGGCAGATTGGCCTACACACTTCTGCCATCTAGTTTCCACTGGATTTTTTGATTGTCGGTGCCGTTTAAGTAGTATACTATAGACTATACTACTTAAACGGCACCGAAAATCAAAAAACGCCATGTTATTTCCGATAGACAATCCACGCCCGGAAGTTGGATGGATACGGAAGTTAGCAGGCGGGACTTATTCTGGAGAGGTCTATTTTTTGGCAGTTAATTTGATCTTTTGAAGGTAGCCAGTTTCCTTGTGTAATTTTTTGGGGGATTATAAAAATGATATATTTTTGGAAACCTTACAGGATGAAGAATCAGAAAATCTTTAATTCCAAATTTTCCAGGGTCAATATGGCAGCCATCTTGGATTTTCAAAATGGGGACCTTTAAATGCTATTTTCTCAATCTCACAACCTTTAAATGCTAATTTCTCAATCTCACATCTCCAAAATTATCTAGGATTGAATTTCCAGCAGTGAAATTGTTATGTTGAGTGGCAAGAAATCCAATGGTGCTGATGTCAAATAGATGTAGATCAGTGTTTCTCAAACTTTTTCAGACCAAGGACCACTTAATCAATAAAAAAAGCCTCACGGACCTACTTCAATAGTAAATTACACAATAGGCCTACTCACTGAACCACTTTTATTGTATTTGCACCTTGCTTATTGTGTCAGAGAATTCATATGATTTAAACTGGCATGGCTTATGTCAGTGTTTCTCAAACTTTTTTTCTGGGGACCCACTTTTTAAAAATGACAGACTATCGCGACCCAACTCATGACTGTGGTAGTTAACAAACTAGATCAGTGGTTCTCAAACTTTTTCTTTCATTCCCCACTTTAATCAAGGGGGCATTCTTGAGCCCCACCTGTCCCTCATCGCTCTAAGAAAGTGGTAGGTCAAGCTTAAAATTGTCAAATTTATTGAAATAATGACAAGTTCTAAATATATCCTAAATATATCCCCCTGCAGATATAATAATAAATAAATACATAACACACATATATCTGTTTTCCAGCAACATATTAGGAAGCATAGGCCATTTTACAGCATTGTACAATATATTCAATGAAATACCAACATGCTGCATTAAATGGATCCATAATCCAGTCATACTGAGCACTGCTGGTTGGGAAATATTTTTGAAATAAACTTTGCAGGGATGTGATGTAGGCCTACTGTTACATTGGATCACAAGAGTGGCTCCCAATCAGACGTTTCAGCGATTTCGCTCAGAAATCTCAAAGGCATAGGCTGCTGTCGCGATCGAGGCGCCTGTCCCATACTCAAGTGTTTTTGGTGAATGCAGTAATCTTATTTGCTAGGTGAGGTAGGTGCTTGTCTTTGCCTTGTAACTGGACATTTAACTCAAATGTATTGCTAAGATATATCAAATATATCGCTAAGATAGGCCAGCTTCGTCAAGAAATGTTCATTAGTGAACGTGCTTGCAGATTTAAACATGCGCTCTTCCTCCAAGAAGAGGCGACTCGGAGCTCAAACACGCGCGACAGCACTTTACCTCGGGAAAGCCACCTTGCATCGCTGTGAAACAGTACAGCTTTTTGGTCAGCTGCCATCTCTTCGCAAAGTGTGGAGAATAGACGCGCTTTTAAGGGCCGGGTTTTGATGAAATTCACCACTCTCACAACAACGTTCAAAATCTCATGTAGGTCGGGACTAACTAAGCTGCCTTGACACGAGCGCTTCCCTGTGAATAACCATTGCGCATCGGGTGCTACCTGGGCCCAGGTTACAGATATATATATATATATAAAAAAAAAAAACTCCTGTTTTTCACGTCAGTTCGCGCCCCACCTGGCATGTCTCCGCGACCCAGTAGTGGGTCGCGACCCACAGTTTGAGAAACGCTGGCTTATGTAACGGATGCCAGCTAGCTTAGCTGTGCTTGTGGAACATTGGTAAACCTCACTCCCCGACGCCTCAAGATTGCTGCTGTCATGCGAGCCAGTAGCCTGGGCTATTGGCTCAATTGTTCCGAGGTGCTGCTGTTCGCGGGTTCGAGTCCGGGCGTGTGCAGGGCTGAATCGCGCAGGTTCAACACAACGCAGGTTACACTTACATAGGCAGTGTTGCAGAAATGTTTGGATTTACATGCAAGTTGGTTCAATATTGCAAATAACTCATCTATTTTATATTTTACAATGTCTACTCACGGACCACTTGGGCTAGCTTGCGGACCACCAGTGGTCCCCGGACCACACTTTGAGAAACACTGATGTGGATGTTGAAATGTAGCCCCCCCCCCCACACACACACAAACACAGGTGCACCCACCCCCTCACACCATGCCCTCCACACACACGCCATACTCCCTTCCCCCCCACACACGTACACCCCACTCCACACACACCTCATTACCCCCCCCCCCCACTCACACACACACCCTATTATTACACCCCCCCCACACACACACACACAATCATTACCCCTCCCCAATACACACATACACCAGTACACTATACACCCCCCCCCCACACACACACACAATCATTACCCCTCCCCAACACACACATACATCAGTACACCATACAACACCCCCCCACACACAAACTCACGAGAACACATGCACACAGAAGCACACACACTAGAAAATTCCATGGCTTCCTGTTCTGGTATCGTCACATCAGTCCGACCTTGCAATGCTGTGCAGATCTGGCTAAATCTTTCGCCACAACCATGCCTTCGGTTTAGCCCGATTCGATCGAATGTGCCCGCTGATCTGACGATACCATACCAGGAAGCCGTGGAATTTCCTACCTACAGATACAGTGCATATGGATAGTATTCTGTGCAACTTCCTGTCTGTAATGCGTCCCTTTAAGCGTAACAAGCTGGGCATGCTGCCATGGGCCGCCAGTCTCCGGCAAACCCCTTTGGTATGCTAGAGTTGTAAATATTCAGTAAGCAAAGAGTGAACTTTTTCTGGGGAAATAACCTGGTGAATTCAAACTGCCTCAGGTGGCCTGAGGTTCTTTACTCTTTGAAACATTACATTTTTAAAACTATGCTCTTTGGTAGATTGAACTTTAAAATATAAAACCTCTTAAATTGTCTCCACTTTTTTTCTTTCTAAAGTGAACTGTCCTATGTAAGACATCTTAAGTTTCTTTTGTAAATGTGGCTTCATGGAGCTGTCACTCCCCGATGTGAGTCGCTACCGGATGTGAGTCGCGCATGCGTCACTTTGCTACTTTGCCACTACCTGTGCTGTTAGCCACAGAATAATGACATTAGCCTACACAGCAGTAATGTATTATTTAGCGTAAGGCATCACATTTTCACGGCATGATCTCTAATGTCAGTTCTAGATTAGAGGCTGAAGTAGCCTGCTAGCGAGAGACTTCTGTAATATCAATAAAAATTATGAAGTTTGTTCACTGCTGGCAAGTAAGTAAGCAATCAAGCACAACAAAGGCTGTCACTTGAATGGCGTTTGCTAACGTTAGCAACCAAACAATCTTAGATAGCTAAAACGTTTTTGAAACAGAAAAGTGAATTATTTTATGGATTTCAGTCGGATCCCTTGGCGTTATGCCGTAAAACCTATCAATCTGAGCATGCGTGACTCACATCGGGTAGCGACTCACATCGGGGAGTGACAGAGCCATTGGGGGAAAAAAATGATCATTAAACCGGAAACCGGAAGTGCATTTTTTTTCTTTTCAACTCGTTAAGCAGCTGTCTGTGTGCGCGGAGCGAATCGCAGGTCCGCATCTTCTGTCGCGTTAGCATGCGCCCTCGACTAGCAGTTAGCCGGCTCCCTACAAGTAAACAAGGATGCGTCCTCCCTCCCCAATAACAAGGACCTTTCGGTGGCACGGTGCTTTTCTCTGTCTGCTACCGGTGTGGTTGCTGGGAAATCAAAAATGACCAGTCCAACAATATTGAAAATACATCCGCTGTCAACTCAGTTGAAAATGATGCTATTTTGACGCGTAAGCGCACTGTTTTATTTTTTTTTAATTATTATTAGGCGCTAGCTAGCTAGCGACATGGCTAGCCGCTTTGCTGCAGTGATGGTGTTTTTAATGTTTTAAGTGAAGCTCGTGTAGTGGAACTTATTCATAAATATGTCAACCTTTTGTTGAAAATACGCACTATTTCATTTTTTCTTTTTGATGACCGTACCGAATGTGTCAATTTTTACAAGAGTAAATATGAGTTTGTCTTTGTATTTTTAATGCCATCCTAATCCGTTATTTGCAATAACGTTAGCTAGATAATCTCTCTGTCCCGTTAGCCGTTTTAGCTGCCACTGTTGTCCGGGCACTGGTAGTTTTGTTACCAGGCAGACGGAGCCGTTTCCGAGTCAGATAACAGTAGACTTTGCGGAGGACCGTTCGCGGAGGACATCAACCGACTGTCCGAGCAGGTGTCTCTTCGACCCCCACTGCGCAGTCCGCCAGCTGCCTCTTATGTTCTGACCCTTACGCTGCGATGTTTTGATAGAGGATAGCTCGGGACCAGCGGCACCGTACAGATGGAGCGGGTGGATGTTTGAGTTAGGAGATGCCGCAGCGGCCGCGAGGACCCCTGAAATCAGCTGTGAGCACGCGGTGAGCGAGATAAAGAGACGCTTCTCTCGAGAGGGAGATAAAGACAGTCAGGCCTCCCGCTCGCTCGTGCTGTTCAGGGACTGCTGCATTGTTGCCGCGTGGTGTTAATTTTCTGGCGACATCACCGAAAAAAACGAGCTGTCAAGCAAAGAGTGGTTTCTTTTCTACCCCCTTCACTGACACCCAACTCTGTCCCGGTTGTCATGGAGCCGTGTGCGCGTGGCGGCGGCGGCAGCACGTTGCAGCAGCTGCGCGAGGATGCGGCACTCGCGCTCGCTCTCACTCACACGCACACCACCCTGAAGTCCAAGAGTCTCCCGGCCCTGAACGAGAGCGGCAGCGCCCAGCGCGCCGACCCACCGAGCTCCGATCCGACCGCTCCGGCTCCCGCGCCAGAGACCTCCCCCTCAGACTGCAGCCTGGTGGGCCTGAGCGGCTCACCCACACACACCCCCGCCGCCACCAGCGCGCACACACACTCACACACACACACACACACTCCGTCCCTCAGCAGCGCGTGGTGGGGAGCGCTGGCGGAACGCCGGCGCCGGATGTGGCACACCTTCGCCTCGGACGCGCGCTGCTTCCTGGTGTGCATGAGCTACCTGACGCTGGTCCAGTCTCTGCTGGTGTCGGGCTACCTGAGCAGCGTCGTCACGACGATGGAGCGCCGCTTCCGGCTGCGCAGCGCGGAGTCCGGCCTGCTGGTCAGCTGCTTCGACTGCGGCAGCCTGCTGGTCGTGGTCTTCATCAGCTACTTCGGGGGGCGTGGCCACAGGCCGCGCTGGCTGGCGGCGGGGGCGGTCCTTATCGCGCTGGGCGCCGCCCTCTTCACGCTGCCGCACTTCCTGGCGCCGGCCTATCAGCTGGAGGAGCCGGGCAACAGCTCCGCCCTGGGGGAGGGGCTCTGCGAGGCGGCCGGGTCCGACACACACTCCGTCACACACACACACACGGTGCTGCAGGCCGCAGAGCTCAACGGCAGCAGCGGCGGCGTTGTGGGCGTGGCCAGGGGAGCTAGGGCGCAGGTGTGCCGGCGGGATTGGGAGGGGCGGGAACACAAGCTCTACGTGACGCTATTCGTCGTTGCTCAGCTGCTGGTGGGCATGGGTTCCACCCCCATCTACACGCTCGGACCCACCTACCTGGACGACAACGTCAAGAAGGAGAACGCCTCACTCTACCTGGGTAAGAGAGTGTGTGTGTGTGTGTGTGCGTGTGTGTGTATGTGTGAGAACGCCTCACTCTACCTGGGTAAGAGAGTGTGTGTGTGTGTGTGTGCGTGTGTGTGTATGTGTGAGAACGCCTCACTCTACCTGGGTAAGAGAGTGTGTGTGTGTGTGTGTGCGTGTGTGTGTATGTGTGAGAACGCCTCACTCTACCTGGGTAAGAGAGTGTGTGTGTGTGTGTGTGTGCGTGTGTGTGTATGTGTGAGAACGCCTCACTCTACCTGGGTAAGAGAGTGTGTGTGTGTGTGCGTGTGTTTGTGTGTGTGTGTGTGTGTATGTGTGAGAACGCCTCACTCTACCTGGGTAAGAGAGTGTGTGTGTGTGTGTGTGCGTGTGTGTGTATGTGTGAGAACGCCTCACTCTACCTGGGTAAGAGAGTGTGTGTGTGTGTGTGTGCGTGTGTGTGTATGTGTGAGAACGCCTCACTCTACCTGGGTAAGAGAGTGTGTGTGTGTGTGCGTGTGTGCGTGTGTGTGTGTATGTGTGAGAACGCCTCACTCTACCTGGGTAAGAGAGTGTGTGTGTGTGTGTGTGCGTGTGTGTGTATGTGTGAGAACGCCTCACTCTACCTGGGTAAGAGAGTGTGTGTGTGTGTGTGTGTGCGTGTGTGTGTATGTGTGAGAACGCCTCACTCTACCTGGGTAAGAGAGTGTGTGTGTGTGTGCGTGTGTGCGTGTGTGTGTATGTGTGAGAACGCCTCACTCTACCTGGGTAAGAGAGTGTTTGTGTGTGTGTTTGTGTTTGTGTGTGTGTGTGTGTGCGTGTGTGTGTGTGTGTGTATGTGTGAGAACGCCTCACTCTACCTGGGTAAGAGAGTGTGTTTGTGTGTGTGTGTGTGTGTGTTTGTGTTTGTGTGTGTGTGTGTGTATGTGTGAGAACGCCTCACTCTACCTGGGTAAGAGAGTGTGTTTGTGTGTGTGTGTGTGTGTGTGTGTGTGTGAGAGAGAATGCCTGAGAGAGAGTGTGTGTGTGTGTGTGAGTGCCTCACTCTACCTGGGTAAGAGAGTGTGTGTGTGTGTTTACATCACTCTATTACGTGTGTGTGTTTATAACATTCTACGTGTGTGTGTGTGTGCACGTCACGTGAACAACATTGTGGATGTGTGTATGTGTGTTCATAACATTCTACGTGTGTGTGTAGAATGCCTTGTTCGACCTAGATCTGGTGTGCATCCGAGAATCTGTGTTATAAGGATGGTTGTGTGTAGTATAGTAGTATTGAAGTGTGTGTGTGTGTTGTAAGGATGTCTGTGTGTAGAGGTCGACCCATATGGGTTTTTCTACGGCCGGTGCCCATATTTAGAAATCAGGATTAGCCGAGGGCTGATGTGCTGCAGATTTGTTTTGCCTGTTTTCTCCCCTCTGTTTGCAGGACAAAATGGAACACTAATAACTAAATACTAAATAACTAATCAAATGGAACACTAATAACTAAATACTAAATAACTAATCAAACGGAACACTAATAACTAAATACTAAATAACTAATCAAATGGAACACTAATAACTAAATACTAAATAACTAATCAAATGGAACACTAATAACTAAATACTAAATAAAATGGAACACTAATAACTAAATACTAAATAACTAATAAAATGGAACACTAATAACTAAATACTAAATAACTAATAAAATGGAACACTAATAACTAAATACTAAATAACTAATAAAATGGAACACTAATAACTACATACTAAATAACTAAGAACTAAACTAATTTAGTATTTAACTGTTGTGGGTTGTGTTTCTACAACATGCACAAAACGTTCAAGCAGTGACATGTGGTTTAGCCTAATGCTAATGGGTTTTAATGTGAAGTGAGTCAGACAGAAGATGGCCTGACTTTAGTTCCTGAATCCTGTCCCTGGGTTAGGGGTGCAGATGCCAGATGGCCTGGCTGCCCCCACTACTAAAACAAAATCTAGAGGAAACACTGCTGTTAGTAGCCTACACTTTATATAAACACACACACACACAGCACACATCTAACTAAATCACTGCTGCGTGTTTCGTGGGTCGACTGCACACATCTAACTAAATCACTGCTGCGTGTGTCTGTTTTGGGTGGGTGGGTGCCGGGGGGTCATTTTTTTACTCTGGTGCAGCTTTTTGTTAATGCAGAGAAGTGTTAATGCAGAGGAGCTATTTGTTAATGCATGTGTTCATGCAGAGGAGTACTGTGTGTGTGTGAGTGTGAGTGAGGGTGTGTGTGTTAATGCAGAGGAGTACTGTGTGTGTGAGGGTGTGTGTGTTAATGCAGAGGAGTACTGTGTGAGTGTGAGTGAGGGTGTGTGTGTCAATGCAGAGGAGTATGCTGTGTGAGTGTGAGGGGTGTGGTGTGTCATGTTATGCTGCTGTTGACCTATATGTGGTGGGTCTGAGGATTGTTCTAACAGTTATACTGAGAACTAAGAAAACCACACACACACTACCCCACACACTCACACTTGCATTCAATACACACACACACACACACACACACACAGACAGACACACACACACACTACATGCACACACACACACATATACGTAAGGGATAATGGACTCCACGGTGGTCTGTTCACAGAAGTTAATGCACGGTGGTCGAGGTTGTAAAACGGTCCCAACGCGAAGCGGAGGGCCGTTTAAACCTCGTAAGACCTCGTTAGACCACAGACTACCGTGGAGTCCATTATCCCGCTTATTCCACTGTTGCCACTAGGGCTGGGCGATAAAACGATAGCGATATGTATCGCAATAGACATGTAATCGATATCAATAAAAAATGCGTTCGATAGAACATTCGATAATTAAAAGCACACCTCCCGTCTTACGTTGTCCATAAATAAATAGGCTAAATATATCTTGCATTGTAGCTAGTATGTGCAACTCTACCAGAGTAGGCGATAGATGTAGGCCTTCCTTAACACAGACTCTCAATGAGTCCTTGCCCCTTGCATTCTGTCTCTCTCTCTCTCTCTCTCTCTCTCTCTCTCCCTCTCAACAGGCGCAACCCTCCTCAGCATGCACATGTAATCCAAACATTCACAATCGTGCAAGATGACTGGCTAAATTGCTATTAAATCCGGTTAGCATCATCAGCACGCTGCACGAATTTGTTCAAAACTGTTGCGTTCAAATTGACTGCTAAGTTAATCATCTCAATCCCGATGCAAATGGAAAAGTATTTTCCAAGACTCAAACGGGCCTGTCCCAAGAAGAAAAAGTATTAATTTGAAACTTAAACACACGTGGGGAAACTGAACAGTCTAACCAGTAGACTATGATAAACTAGCAAATTAAGCTACTTTGTTTACAATATTTACAGGCTTCAACCAGTGCTGCTTTTCATTCAGACTTATGTGCACATTTATTTATTTGATTGTTTTTCATGATTGTGTTGCTATTTCTTTTCCCTGTTTGCTTTGATTGATAACAGAGGTGATTAAAATCAGAGGAAGGTTAAGTTTAAGTTTAAAATAAAAGTGTTTAAATTGAAAATATGTTTTCTTCCGGTCCTTATCTGAAATAGATTTTTTTTAAAAATCAATAATTATCGATATCGACTGATATGAAATACTTATATCGTGATACAGTTTTTAGCCATATCGCCCAGCCTTAGTTGCCACTTGCGTTGTGTTCATTTCCTGTTACAATTTAAACGTTTTAATCGCTAAAACTGTCTTGTTTGTAGAACTACTTTCTTCCGACACATATCAACTAATTTCTCAACTAACTTGCAGGACAAACTGCCGTTACTAGTTCTAAATGGATGGTTGCTACGGCCAAAAGCCAGTCGTTAGTTCTATCTCTCCCGTTGTCAAGCGGGCGTATCCCAAGATTCTGATGAACTTTAGCTTTGAAACATTGCTATTTACTTAGCCTGCTGTCATCCATCTAGCTAAAAGCCACCTCCGTCATATGCTACAATGTTACTATGTTCTGAACGTCTGCATTTTACAGCTCGGAATGCAACGTGACAGTTCATTTAAACTTCACAACGAGTTCGGCGAATTAAAGTGTGATACGGCCAAAAAAATGGATCTACTTCATAGGTGTGCAAAATAACATACGGTTAATGGTCGTTCTAAATTACGTAGGACAATGGGAAATTCAACCAAGCAGTGGAATAAATGCACATACACGCATGCATACACAGACACTTGCAGACAGAATTCAGACCCTTAACTTTTTATTCTTGTTTATCTACATGTACACTGGATGATTTTGAGTTAATTGTCTTAAAAAGGAAAATCTGAAACATTACATTGACCTTTTAGGGCCAACGCACACACACCAACACACACACACACCAACACACACACACCAACGCACACACCAACATGCACACACCAACGCACACACCAAGGCACACACACAAACGCACAGACCAACACACACACCAACGCATACACCAAAACACACACCGGCGCTGATGCACACACCAACTCACTAACCAACACACTAACCAACACACACACCAACACACACGATTACGATTCAATAACGAAGTATTCAAATTACTAAATATGTTTAGCTACTAATAATTATACAGATTATGAAAATTCTATACATTATTAACTAAATACACTTTATATATAAATTTCAAAATATATGAAGTAGAAACATATGGCATAAGCCATCATTTTCCGTGTGTGTTTGTGTGTGTGGAGAGAGTCAGGCAGAATCTAGGATGGCCACTGGTGTATGATCACACTACAGTGTAGGGCTGTAACGATATACGATTCGAAACCGAAATCGCGACATTCATATCCACGATACTGTGTCGCGGTGTGAAAAGGCAGAATCGCGACACACCCTTTCTAGTGTTTCACGCAGTGCTTTGCAGATAGGCGGCCGCAAAAGCAACCCACAGCTCCCGCTTTACTTATCGGTAGCCTACGTTGTCCAAAAACAAATAAATAAATAAATAATAATTTCATACCTCTCCTTGATTTCATTGTAGACTATGTGTGCAACTTTACCAAACAGTATAGAAGTAAACCCCCTCTCCTTGCCCCGCTCTCTCTCGCGCTCCCTCCCTCTCACTCTCCCTCCATCTCCTGCTCAATGAACACGCGCGACTTAAATAAAACATTCACAATCGTGAAAGCAAGGACGCATAGACGACTAGCTAAATTACTATTAAATCCGCTTAGCATCATTAGCATGCTGCACATATTTGTTTAAAACTCTTGCATTGAAGTTGACTGATCATCTCAATACCAACGTTTCTCAAAAGGGCCTGTCCCAAGGAGAACAAGTATTACCTTGAAACTTAAACACACATGGGGAAACTGAACAGTCCAATCTGTAGACTATGATAGGCTAAGCTAGCCAACTATGCTACTTTGTTTACAATATTTCCAGGCTTCAACCAGACAGCTGAATTAAAGAGGTAGAGTTGTAATAAAAAATAGTAGGCCTAGGCTATAGCCTAGGCTATAGGCTAATCTGCATAAAGTGTGCTGTCATAAATATCAGTCATTCAGAAAAATATTTTTTATATCAGGATATAAAATAATAGATATATTATATTGTAATCCTCTGGTGTTGTAATCTAAAGGAGGCTATTAAAATGTTATTTAATAAAATGTCTAGCCCCCCCCCCCCCCAAAAAAAAAAACAAAGAAAAAAAAAACTAATCGAGATTCGTATCGAACCGTGGGTCAAAAATCGTGATACAAACCGAATCGTAAGGTTGGTGTATCGTTACAGCCCTACTACAGTGTATTCAATATTACTGATGCCAATGACGTCACTGATGACGCCCTCCCCCCAAATTGTGTAAATCCCTAAGATGAACCTAAGATGTTTGTTGTAACTGTGTGTGTGTGTGTGTGTAAATTAGATGTTTGGTGGGTAACACTTGACTTTAGGCTTCTACATTAGAGTGACATGACACCGTCATAACTCTAGACCTAACTTGTCATGATAAAAGCCGAATGACACTTAAAGAGGCGAGTGACAGATAAATTATGTCATAAACGTTTATATCTTGTTTATAATGTTTATGACACGTTCATGACAGTGTCACGTCACTCTTATGTAGATAACTTCAAGTAAAGTGTAACCGTTTGGTTTAACTGTGTGTGTGTGTGTAAATTGTGTGTACTGCATGTGTGTGTTAATAATGTGAGTGCTGTGTGTGTGTGTACGTATTTGTTAATAATGTGTGTGTGCGTGTGTGTGCTAACTGTGAGTGTGTGAGCTAACTGTGTGTGTGTGTGTGAGTGTGAGTGTGTGTGTGTGTGTGTGTGTGTGTGTGTGTGTGCTAACTGTGAGTGTGTGAGCTAACTGTGTGAGTGTGTGTGTGTGTGTGGTGCACGTGAGTGTGTGTGCTAACTGTGAGTGTGTGTGTGTGGTGCACGTGAGCTAACTGTGTGTGTGTGTGTGTGTGGTGCACGTGTGCTAACTGTGTGTGTGTGTGTGTTTCAGCGATCATGTATGTGATGGGGGCCCTGGGGCCAGCTGCTGGCTATCTGCTGGGAGGAGTCATGATCGGCTACTACGTCCACCCCTACACACACGTCACCATCGACCAGAACGACCCGCGCTTCATAGGCAACTGGTAACACACACACACACACACACACACACACACACACACACACACACACACACACACACACACACACGTCACCATCGACCAGAACGACCCACATAGGCAACTGGTAACACACACACACACACACACACACACACACACACACACACACGTCACCATCGACCACAACGACCCGCGCTTCATAGGCAACTGGTAACACACACACACACACACACACGTCACCATCGACCAAAACGACCCGCGCTTCATAGGCAACTGGTAACACACACTCACACACACACACACACACACACACACACACACACTGGTCACCATCGACCAGAACGACCTTCGTTTCATAGGCAACTGGTAACACACACATACACACACACACACACTGGTCATATGTAGGTGGTGATACACACTCTCTGTCACACACTGGTCACACACACACACACTGGTCATGTGTTGGTCTCCCTGGTCCTGCCCCAGGTGGAGTGGGTTCCTGATGTGTTCGGTTGCCATGGCGCTGGTTATCGTGCCGATGCTGGCCTTCCCTCAGAAGCTGCCCCCCCGCCACAAGCGCCGCCGCAAGAAGCAGGCCCTGCACGCCGCGCACGATGATGATGTCATGAAGGAGAAGAAGCAGGGCCAGCAGACCTCAATGGGCTTCGGCAAGGACCTAAAAGGTGTGTGTGTGTGTGTGTGTGTGTGTGTGTGTCTGTCTGTCTTTGTTTTATGTGTGTGTGTGTTTGTGTTTGTATATATATGTGTGTGTTTGAGGTCTGTTGTGTGTTGGTGATTTTAATGTTCTCTGCATACTATGTAGGGGTGGAACGGTACACAGAAGTCACGTTCGGTTCATAAATGCAGAAGGCATACATTTTTTTTTATTGTGCATGTCTCAGGCTGTAGGGCCTACTAACTACCTAGTGATAAAATCTCTCCCCTGATCTAACTGCAACAGCCTGAAGTGTGCAGATGTAAACAGAAAACAAGTACCCCACATCATCTGCAGACTCAATCTGTAACTTGTAAACAAAATAAGACAATCAGCGATAAAACTGAAAATAGGCCTACAGCATCTCTTATTTATGAAAGTGCAAATTACATATAATAATGATTTTTAAAAATCCACTTAGGCAAGACTTTCAACATCCGTGTTTGGTTGTATATGGAAGGGTCTACAGTTTGCCTCAATATTTTTCAGTGTGCATACAGTAATAATCTACTAACTGTGAAAATGTCACACTATTTTGCTTTCTTTAAAAAAAAAAATGAAATTGCTCCTTTCGTTTCATAAACAGATTAGCCTAACTAAACGTCATGACAAAATCATTTTAAGCGCTAGGTTTTGGCCCTATTTGTATGTGTATCTAAAGGCTGGTAAGAAATGCAGGGAGACGTTTTTTGTCTCGTTCCAGTGATTGGTAGACCTACATCTGAGTGATGGAGTCGTATGTGCGTTAGCATGTTCAGTGTATTTCCACTCACATACCCAACAACTAATGAAACAATGCCGACACAGTCTTATCCAGCACTCTCTCGCCTGTACTACTGTAACTGACTGGAAAACCGACGTTTTCCCCAAACTTGCGATCTTAGAGACCTCTCTTGTGTGTCGCCACCACTCACCATACCGTCCTTAGTGCTGCTGCTGACTCACTCGTCATACCCATCCTTAGTGCTGCTGCTGCTGACTCACTCACCATACCATCCTTAGTGCTGCTGCTGACTCACTCGTCATACCCATCCTTAGTGCTGCTGCTGACTCACTCACCATACCGTCCTTAGTGCTGCTGCTGACTCACTCGTCATACCCATCCTTAGTGCTGCTGCTGCTGCTGACTCACTCATCATACCCATCCTTAGTGCTGCTGCTGACTCACTCATCATACCCATCCTTAGTGCTGCTGCTGACTCACTCATCATACCCATCCTTAGTGCTGCTGCTGACTCACTCATCATACCCATCCTTAGTGCTGCTGCTGCTGCTGACTCACTCATCATACCCATCCTTAGTGCTGCTGCTGACTCACTCATCATACCCATCCTTAGTGCTGCTGCTGACTCACTCATCATACCCATCCTTAGTGCTGCTGCTGACTCACTCATCATACCCATCCTTAGTGCTGCTGCTGCTGCTGACTCACTCATCATACCCATCCTTAGTGCTGCTGCTGACTCACTCATCATACCCATCCTTAGTGCTGCTGCTGCTGACTCACTCGTCATACCCATCCTTAGTGCTGCTGCTGACTGACTCACTCATCATACCCATCCTTAGTGCTGCTGTCTCTGACTGACTGACTCATCATACCCATCCTTAGTGCTGCTGCTGCTGACTCACTCATCATACCCATCCTTAGTGCTGCTGCTGTCTCTGACTGATCCCACTCGACCGTCGACCTGACAAAAAACGGTAACGTATGTAGGCGGACCTCGGCTACCTATGAGCCAATGAGAGCTTCACAGAGCTAAAGCCGGACTACAGATTAGGTGTCCCTAATGAACTCACGTATCGATACAGTAGTTCCGCATTGCATTCATTAATTTGTTTTTATACCGTGTATTCTCCGTGTAAATTCATGCACTGAACCGTGACGCCCGCACTGTTTCGGTTCCATACGAATACATGTACCGTTACACCCCTAATACTGTGTGTGCGTGTGTGTGTGGCCGTGTATGTGCGT
>NW_027468680.1:1334201-1346701 GCF_046254945.1 Alosa pseudoharengus | reverse complement strand
CTCACAACAACCACGTCGTTAACTTAAATAGGCCTACTGTAGGTTAACATCACTCTGAGTTCGCATTCAAGCAAGCAAAACGATGATTTGAATACATCTGTTTCTCTGGAAGGGCAAGGGGTAACAACAGGACAACACAGAGACAGGCCAGAATGCAGGACTAATGTTATTAGAGTATTACAGTAATATAGGATATTCTACGGGAAAATATTAAAACGGCAAGACAGCGGGGAAAAGTTAAAATGATAGGCCTAAACCCGGAAAAAGTTGGCTTGTTAGGTATTTTTCGGTCCCTGTGATTATTTGTGAAATTGTGCAAACGGTCTTTTCAAGTCATTTGAGAAGGAAGGTGTAGCAAGCTCCCAAATCGTCTGAGAAATTGAGTTTTGGATAATGTTCAGCTTCGGCAGCTTTACAATGACTGAGGAAGCCTAGAGACGAGTCCATAGCAACAAGTTCATGTGTTGAATTTGTTATTACCCAGTGTGCTTTGTTGAATGGTCTCAATGTTTTATTGTTTTATTTCATGTGAATACTTACTAGAGGAGTAAATTATTTCAAGTAGGCTAATGCAGTTGCAGGAAGTGTGCATTTAGTTTCCATGCTTATTGTGTTTCCACAACAATGTTAGTGAGTAAATCTACAGAAATGGCCACCATCTTGGTGAAGTGTGATGTGTAAGATCAGAAAGCAGAGGGAGAGTTTAGAACTATTGCTTAAGTCGATGTGTTTTCATAGCGATCCATTGCGCTAGGTATCGACGATTGGCCGGGGAGGGTCATGTCTTTTTTGAACAGACTGCTGGAGGGTCGTTGAACATTTTCTTGCAGGCAGGGGAGGGTCATGCAACTTTTGATTGAAGCATTCAAAATCCCTCCGCTGACCCCGTTTATAAATAACGAACGGTCCCTTAAAGTTAAAGTAAACTCTGCTAAGGTCTTATCACAACATAGTACATTGAGGAGACTAAACTAAGTTAAGTTAGAGTATGCAAGCAGTATCTCAAAGCTAACGTTAGAATACTGTTTGGATGTCAAGCTTAGCATGCTTACTTGCAGCTGCTTGTATTACTCGTGCAGGGCTCATTATTGACTCTGAATGTTTGCAAAATCCCGATGTAAATGGAAAAGTGTTTTCCAAGACTCAAAAGTGCTTGTCCAAAGGAGAAGAACGAACCGTTATTTGAACTAACTACGTTATGAATTGCATCCACACATCAGCAGCCTTTTAACTGTGTTAATGTTAGCAAGGATTCCCACATGAACGTCTTAAAATGACAGGCACTCAATTAGACCTATACACTGCTGAACTTTATTAAATGCTACCTCTGAGTAAGAATGCATTGCTTTGCACTTGTATAGTCTTTTATTTTGGAATCTTAAGAGCAATAAACATATATTGCAATGTTAAAGAACTCATCTTTTTTCATTCAGATATGTAAATAAACATGTATAAGTTGCTATTAGTGAATTAATGGGGAGATAATCGAATCGAATCGAAATCGAATCGGACTGAAAAAATGAATCGTTAGATTAATCGATGCATCGAAAAAATAATCGCTAGATTAATCGTTTAAAAAATAATCGTTTATCCCAGCCCTAACGTGTACACACACACACACACACACACGTGTCCACACACACACACACACACACACGTGTCCACACACACACCCGTGTACACACACACACGTGTACACACACACACCCGTGTACACACACACACACACACACGTGTACACACACACACCCGTGTCCACACACACACACACATAACCCCCTCTGTGTGTCCTGCAGTCCGTCTCTGTCTCTGTCTCAGCGGAACTTGACGGCGGGCTGCAACGTGGCGTGTGGCTGTGTGACGTACGACTACGCGCCCGTCTGCGGCTCCGACGGCATCACCTACTTCAACCCCTGTCTGGCAGGCTGCAGCAGCGTGGCCAACGACAGCTCAGGGGTGAGTGTGTGTGTGTGTGTGTGTGTGTGTGAGAGAGAGAGAGTGAGAGTGTGTGTGTGTGTGTGCAATTTGCGGGTTGCCTCGCGTAGGGTTTATATTTAATGCACATATTGGTGGGTCGGGTGGGTTGGTATAAGAAACTCTTATTTGGCTACTTTTACAACCTTTTGTGTTGGCATGTAAATATCCAGTCCAAAACTAACATTGGCAGAATGATTGATGCTAGATTTGAACCAATGATCCTTAGATCAAAGCTCGCTCCTCTAACCACTGTGCTACGGCACATCTTGTATATACTGAAACTGCAATAATTTTTAACACTTAACGCCTAGGTTGCTAGGTAACGATAAACAACCCCAAAGATCATAATTCTTGATTTCTTATTCTTGATTCTTCTTGCTTACAAACTGACGTTTTTATGCGTTCACTAAACAAAGATTATGGAAATTAAACACCACTTTTCCATCAAAAAGCTTGTTGTAAAAGGCATAACTTGTTAGATTTAAGACCTGTGTGTGTGTGTGTGTGTGTGTGTGTGTGTGTGTGTGTGTGTGTGTGTAACAGTAACTTGTTAGATTTAAGACCTGTGTGTGTGTGTGTGTGTGTGTGTGTGTGTGTGTGTGTAACAGTAACTTGTTAGATTTAAGACCTGTGTGTGTGTGTGTGTGTGTGTGTGTGTGTGTGTGTGTAACAGTAACTTGTTAGATTTAAGACCTGTGTGTGTGTGTGTGTGTGTGTATGTGTGTGTGCATGTGTGCACAGTAGAGATGCGCGGTTGGCGGTTACAGCCGCGGACTCTGCGGTTAAGCCGCAGATCGGGCGGATGACGTGAAGAAATATAATATTTTAATTAAATTCGGGCGGGTGGCGGTTGAACCAATCAAATGAAAAAAATATAGCCTATACATTGTTAAATTGTGTTACCTACATCCGGAAAAAAACGAGCACACTTTGAAATAGTCAAATTTTCATCAGGCAGTTTGGCCTAGTTGCTTCTATGCATGCTGCTTTGTTTATCTATCAGAGACGGTGTTGCGGAATTGGTGTATTCCGATGTTTCACCGAGCAACCCCTCACGGACGCACGCACACACACACACACACACACACACACACACTAAAGGTAACAAAGTTTAAATTAAGTAGCCTATTGTAGCCTACCAGCATGTTTTTCTCTCCAGTGTGCAATAAGAAAGTAGAATAGGCTACAGTGCAAGTTGACCGATGATTCATCTCCCATGTCGCGTCTCGTTGCAGAGCCTTGGTAGGCCACTAAGCAAATCTGCAACCTATGAGCCCAGCTGCCAGTATTGGAGGAGGCCTAAACATCTCGTAGATGAGACTGACTGGGTTATTTTGTTTCGATATTATATATAAAACACATAGTCATTTTAGCCTACCATTCAGGGAATAGGCATTTAAAAGGGAGACAGATTATGGTGTGATATGACTCAGAACTGACATCGGGCAATGGCAGTGCGAGATGTTCAGAACGTAAGAGCTAAAACTTCTACAAGCTCAGTAACATCCACAGCGGAAAAAAGAAGGTAAGAAAAATAGTCGGAAAACTTAGATGTGTAAGGCAAGCAAGCAAGTTGTTACTAAAAATGTAAACATGCACGTTGCACTGCTGTACGGTGGGTTACAGTGCGTAAAGTAGCCTATAATGTGAATGACTTGTTATTTTATTAAGGATTTCTTTCTTTTTGCAAAAAATAAAGTACAATAGGCATTAATTAGTAGGCTAAATAGCAGCATTGTTGAAATTATGTGCTAAATTGCGTTTTTATTACAATGGTACAATTGTAGGCTACAAGCTGCGTTTTATTTGGAGACTTTTGCGAGACAGAGACTGAGTTTGCTGCTGATATTCTGGGGATAGGCTACAACATAGCCAATGTAGGACTTTAGCCTTTTAATATATTTGCTGCATTGGATCAGTCTTTCTAGAACAGGCAAGAGCTTTCTAGCCTCACGTCAGCAGCACCGCATCACCCATATACATTAAAACAACCAGCGGATGGCGGGCGGGTGCGGATTTGAAAATTGGTCAAAAAACGTTGGTGCGGATGGATGATAAGTTTTGCTATGCGGTTACGGTTGAAATAATAGCCCATCCGCGCATCTCTAGTGTGTGTGTAACAGTAACTTGTTAGATTTAAGACCTGTGTGTGTGTGTGTGTGTGTGTGTGTGTGTGTGTGTAACAGTAACTTGTTAGATTTAAGACCTGTGTGTGTGTGTGTGTGTGTGTGTGTGTGTGTGTGTGTGTGTAACAGTAACTTGTTAGATTTAAGACCTGTGTGTGTGTGTGTGTGTGTGTGTGTGTGTGTGTGTGTGTGTGTAACAGTAACTTGTTAGATTTAAGACCTGTGTGTGTGTGTGTGTGTGTGTGTGTGTGTGTGTGTGTGTGTGTGTGTGTGTGTGTGTAACAGTAACTTGTTAGATTTAAGACCTGTGTGTGTGTGTGTGTGTGTGGGTGTGTGTGTGTGTGTGTAACAGTAACTTGTTAGATTTAAGACCTGTGGGTGTGTGTGTGGGGGTGTGTGTGTGTGTGTAACAGTAACTTGTTAGATTTAAGACCTGTGTGTGTGTGTGTGTGTGTGTGTGTGTGTGTGTGTGTGTGTGTGTGTGTAACAGTAACTTGTTAGATTTAAGACCTGTGTGTGTGTGTGTGTGTGTGTGTGTGTGTGTGTGTGTGTGCGCACTATGGAGCCCGCTGACCCTGGCCGAGAGATGTGACGCAGGACGTCCCCTGATTGGCTAGTCAGTAGGAGATGCAATGTGCTGATTGGCTCTGCAGAAACAACAACAAAAAATGTTTTGTAGCTTCATAGATCCAGTTTGCACACTAAAGATAGATGTTGCACTTCTCCTTATTGCTGCCTAATTGTATGCGCAAATACATAAGTTCCTTTATTGCCTGTAGCTATAAAGCTGTTCCACACACATTCAAACTAAATCCCTGTAGACAAATGTTTTTCACAAGTGCACAAAATATTTCTGCAGGTACGCATTTTTTTTGCACACAGACAAATTAATTCCACAGCTACAAAACGGTTCTACACTTGTGCAAATCATATTCTCGAAGACAAAACTGTACACATGTCTTCACGGGCACACAATCTTTATGGCGTTGTTTTGACTCCGTGTGTGTGTGTGTGTGGAGGAGGGGGGGGGGGGTGTTGTTTTGACTCCGTGTGTGTGTGTGTGTGGAGGGGGGGGGGTGTTGTTTTGACTCCGTGTGTGTGTGTGTGTGGAGGGGGGGATTGGGGGGGTGCGCGTGGTGAGGAACTACTCAGACTCTTACATCTAATTTACACTTGTCTTTCTGCTCCCACACCTAATGCTGTCCTGTGTGTGTGTGTGTGTGTGTGTGTGTGTGTGCGCACCTAATGCTGTCCTGTGTGTGTGTGTGTGTGTGTGTGTGTGTGTGTGTGTGCGCACCTAATGCTGTCCTGTGTGTGTGTGTGTGTGTGTGTGTGTGTGTGTGTGTGTGTGTGTGTGCACACCTAATGCTGTCCTGTGTGTGTGTGTGTGTGTGTGTGTGTGTGTGTGTGTGTGTGTGCGCACCTAATGCTGTCCTGTGTGTGTGTGTGTGTGTGTGTGTGTGTGCACACCTAATGCTGTCCTGTGTGTGTGTGTGTGTGTGTGTGTGTGCACACCTAATGCTGTCCTGTGTGTGTGTGTGTGTGTGTGTGTGTGTGTGTGTGTGTGTGTGTGTGTGTGTGTGTGTGTGTGTGTGTGTGTGTGTGTGTGTGTGTGTGTGTGTGTGTGTGTGTGCACCTAATGCTGTCCTGTGTGTGTGTGTGTGTGTGTGTGTGTGTGTGTGTGCACACCTAATGCTGTCCTGTGTGTGTGTGTGTGTGTGTGTGTGTGTGTCAAGGATTAAAGTTCTCCGTCATAGGACGGATTTCCGTCAATTTGATTTTAGAAATGTCATATTTGAGATCGATGCAGATCCGATGAGAAAAAAAATAGGAGTGGGGGGGGACTGTCACCTTTGCTTTTCCTTTTTTAAGGCAACTACAAATATTAGGTAAATGTTTAAAGACCTAATAGTGTTCTTGAGAACTTTCTGTGTCTCAATCCGTGACCGCTCAAGAAGATACGTCCTATACGGTCTACGTCAGCCATGAGTTTCGCTTTGTATGTTGTAGCTACACACTTGTCTCGGGCGTTTGCTTAAAAAAAAGAACACGTATGGAGGACTATAACGGTCTAAAAGTTGGATTATAGTGACACATTAGAGACAGCTGATGAGGTTGGCCAATCCGTTTAACTTTTTTGGATATGATATTGTGAGCTCTATGTGCGAATTCGGAGGCTGTGTTCTTTCCGTGCATCAATGTAGACACTTACTATCGCGAACTCTTGTCAGGGGAGGTCATTCATTTTGGGTGTCACCTATGACTTGAACAGATAGCCTGCTATGCCACCCGATGTAGGCTACTATTATTGTTACAGTTTTTAATCAATGCAACTAACATTATGTGTAAAGCGACGCAATATAAACCGTAGCCTATGCAATTTATTATCCGGTCTGTTATGACATACAACAATGTTTTTCACAATTTGCGACGGAAGGTTTTGACTGAGCGTGTCGAGTAAGGGGGTCAGTCGTGTTTGTGACGCACAGACAGCCTTGTAGCCTATTTTGCTTAGGCCTCACTTTTAACGACAATAGGTTGTGAGTGTATGTTGACAAAAAATAACCATACAATTAAAATAGTCAACTTAAAACTTTGCTATAAAATATTATTAATTTATAGCACAAAACCATAACCAGTGGGCCTACCAGAATCTCGCATATTAGCGTCATGATTTGTGTGCGTCTATTTGGCAAGGCCACTAGCTGTCATGGATGCGTCGTTGCTAAAGGAAGGCAGGTGTCAAAAGTTAAAAAATAAATGCAGATGGGCAGCTGTTGGAAACGGGGGAGAACTAACAAGCCATGGTGTAAAGAAATTAAAGTGCCAGGAGTTTGCTTTTGCGCGGTTCGCTGCAAGAAAATTGTTTATGGATGCAATAGGAAAATGTTTTAGCACGCCACCAATCAGAAGACCACCATAAGGTTAACGTTCGTGCACTTCAGGACATCTTCCCTACCTGGTGCAACTAGCCACCACGACAGAGGTAGGCTACGTTTATCTATGGCTGACCGTTTTTTACGTTTAGAAAGTAGGCTACGCATGTTCTTTCATAGCGCAACACGACCTGTCCTTAAACATATCGCAACCTCTTGTCAACCTTATACAATCTGTTGCTGAAGACAAAAGCGCCGTCTCCAGATTGTCGTTACAAATGCGCAGACCTCCTGCATGAGCACACACAGTATTGCTGCTCATTGGAAAACTGAGTTGTCTGTAAAACTCAAAATTACCATGTTATCATTAAATGCAGATGAGGCAACAAATGGAAATATGAACAGTATCTAGACTGTTCTGATTCATTACTTTGATGAGGAAATGGGAAGTCTTGCAAACTTGATTTTATAGATTTTACTTGGTGTTGAATTGCATATTAACAAGAAAAAAATCTCCCCTTTAAACACTTTTGGCCTGAAGTAATTAAATAAGAGTGTGTTAAAGCCTTTCTACAATATTGCTGCAGTAGAAAAGAACAGCAATGGCTAATCAGCAATGGTCAGGGATGGTACTAAAATATATTTTTGTTCATCAGGAAAACTCAATCTCAATCAAGAACACTCTCAATTCGCCTTATTCACATGGCGGCCATTGGCGGCTAAAACGAGGCTACAGGGTACACAAACCATAGGATTGTTATGTTCTATGCATTCACCTGTAGGTGGCATTAATTATATAGTAAGTGTACCCTGTAGCCTCGTTTTGGTTTAAACAATGGCCGCTGTGTGAATAAGGCGAATACTCCCTTTACTTTGCTGTGTGCATGTTTTTGTACATTAAAAACCAATAGGTCGCAGTAACTTGTTAGATTTAAGACCTGTGTGTGTGTGTGTGTGTGTGTGTGTGTGTGTGTGTGTGTAACAGTAACTTGTTAGATTTAAGACCTGTGTGTGTGTGTGTGTGTGTGTGTGTGCGTGCGCACTATGGAGCCCGCTGACCCTGGCCGAGAGATGTGACGCAGGACGTCCCCTGATTGGCTAGTCAGTAGGAGATGCAATGTGCTGATTGGCTCTGCAGAAACAACAACAAAAAATGTTTTGTAGCTTCATAGATCCAGTTTGCACACTAAAGATAGATGTTGCACTTCTCCTTATTGCTGCCTAATTGTATGCGCAAATACATAAGTTCCTTTATTGCCTGTAGCTATAAAGCTGTTCCACACACATTCAAACTAAATCCCTGTAGACAAATGTTTTTCACAAGTGCACAAAATATTTCTGCAGGTACGCATTTTTTTTGCACACAGACAAATTAATTCCACAGCTACAAAACGGTTCTACACTTGTGCAAATCATATTCTCGAAGACAAAACTGTACACATGTCTTCACGGGCACACAATCTTTATGGCGTTGTTTTGACTCCGTGTGTGTGTGTGTGTGGAGGAGGGGGGGGGGGTGTTGTTTTGACTCCGTGTGTGTGTGTGTGTGGAGGGGGGGGGGTGTTGTTTTGACTCCGTGTGTGTGTGTGTGTGGAGGGGGGGATTGGGGGGGTGCGCGTGGTGAGGAACTACTCAGACTCTTACATCTAATTTACACTTGTCTTTCTGCTCCCACACCTAATGCTGTCCTGTGTGTGTGTGTGTGTGTGTGTGTGTGTGTGCGCACCTAATGCTGTCCTGTGTGTGTGTGTGTGTGTGTGTGTGTGTGTGTGTGTGCGCACCTAATGCTGTCTTGTGTGTGTGTGTGTGTGTGTGTGTGTGTGTGTGTGTGTGTGTGCACACCTAATGCTGTCCTGTGTGTGTGTGTGTGTGTGTGTGTGTGTGTGTGTGTGTGCGCACCTAATGCTGTCCTGTGTGTGTGTGTGTGTGTGTGTGTGTGTGTGCACACCTAATGCTGTCCTGTGTGTGTGTGTGTGTGTGTGTGTGTGCACACCTAATGCTGTCCTGTGTGTGTGTGTGTGTGTGTGTGTGTGTGTGTGTGTGTGTGTGTGTGTGTGTGTGTGTGTGTGTGTGTGTGTGTGTGTGTGTGTGTGTGTGTGTGTGTGTGTGTGTGCACCTAATGCTGTCCTGTGTGTGTGTGTGTGTGTGTGTGTGTGTGTGTGTGTGTGTGTGCACACCTAATGCTGTCCTGTGTGTGTGTGTGTGTGTGTGTGTGTGTCAAGGATTAAAGTTCTCCGTCATAGGACGGATTTCCGTCAATTTGATTTTAGAAATGTCATATTTGAGATCGATGCAGATCCGATGAGAAAAAAAATAGGAGTGGGGGGGGACTGTCACCTTTGCTTTTCCTTTTTTAAGGCAACTACAAATATTAGGTAAATGTTTAAAGACCTAATAGTGTTCTTGAGAACTTTCTGTGTCTCAATCCGTGACCGCTCAAGAAGATACGTCCTATACGGCCTACGTCAGCCATGAGTTTCGCTTTGTATGTTGTAGCTACACACTTGTCTCGGGCGTTTGCTTAAAAAAAAAGAACACGTATGGAGGACTATAACGGTCTAAAAGTTGGATTATAGTGACACATTAGAGACAGCTGATGAGGTTGGCCAATCCGTTTAACTTTTTTGGATATGATATTGTGAGCTCTATGTGCGAATTCGGAGGCTGTGTTCTTTCCGTGCATCAATGTAGACACTTACTATCGCGAACTCTTGTCAGGGGAGGTCATTCATTTTGGGTGTCACCTATGACTTGAACAGATAGCCTGCTATGCCACCCGATGTAGGCTACTATTATTGTTACAGTTTTTAATCAATGCAACTAACATTATGTGTAAAGCGACGCAATATAAACCGTAGCCTATGCAATTTATTATCCGGTCTGTTATGACATACAACAATGTTTTTCACAATTTGCGACGGAAGGTTTTGACTGAGCGTGTCGAGTAAGGGGGTCAGTCGTGTTTGTGACGCACAGACAGCCTTGTAGCCTATTTTGCTTAGGCCTCACTTTTAACGACAATAGGTTGTGAGTGTATGTTGACAAAAAATAACCATACAATTAAAATAGTCAACTTAAAACTTTGCTATAAAATATTATTAATTTATAGCACAAAACCATAACCAGTGGGCCTACCAGAATCTCGCATATTAGCGTCATGATTTGTGTGCGTCTATTTGGCAAGGCCACTAGCTGTCATGGATGCGTCGTTGCTAAAGGAAGGCAGGTGTCAAAAGTTAAAAAATAAATGCAGATGGGCAGCTGTTGGAAACGGGGGAGAACTAACAAGCCATGGTGTAAAGAAATTAAAGTGCCAGGAGTTTGCTTTTGCGCGGTTCGCTGCAAGAAAATTGTTTATGGATGCAATAGGAAAATGTTTTAGCACGCCACCAATCAGAAGACCACCATAAGGTTAACGTTCGTGCACTTCAGGACATCTTCCCTACCTGGTGCAACTAGCCACCACGACAGAGGTAGGCTACGTTTATCTATGGCTGACCGTTTTTTACGTTTAGAAAGTAGGCTACGCATGTTCTTTCATAGCGCAACACGACCTGTCCTTAACCATATCGCAACCTCTTGTCAACCTTATACAATCTGTTGCTGAAGACAAAAGCGCCGTCTCCAGATTGTCGTTACAAATGCGCAGACCTCCTGCATGAGCACACACAGTATTGCTGCTCATTGGAAAACTGAGTTGTCTGTAAAACTCAAAATTACCATGTTATCATTAAATGCAGATGAGGCAACAAATGGAAATATGAACAGTATCTAGACTGTTCTGATTCATTACTTTGATGAGGAAATGGGAAGTCTTGCAAACTTGATTTTATAGATTTTACTTGGTGTTGAATTGCATATTAACAAGAAAAAAATCTCCCCTTTAAACACTTTTGGCCTGAAGTAATTAAATAAGAGTGTGTTAAAGCCTTTCTACAATATTGCTGCAGTAGAAAAGAACAGCAATGGCTAATCAGCAATGGTCAGGGATGGTACTAAAATATATTTTTGTTCATCAGGAAAACTCAATCTCAATCAAGAACACTCTCAATTCGCCTTATTCACATGGCGGCCATTGGCGGCTAAAACGAGGCTACAGGGTACACAAACCATAGGATTGTTATGTTCTATGCATTCACCTGTAGGTGGCATTAATTATATAGTAAGTGTACCCTGTAGCCTCGTTTTGGTTTAAACAATGGCCGCTGTGTGAATAAGGCGAATACTCCCTTTACTTTGCTGTGTGCATGTTTTTGTACATTAAAAACCAATAGGTCGCGACCGCAAAAGGGGTGCTATCTCTATAGGTAGATATGAACAACGTATGACTTATGGCCTGAAAAAAGTTCAGTCAAACGATTTTTTTTCACTTTAATCCCTGGTGTGTGCAGGTGAGGAACTACTCGGACTGTGCGTGTGTTCAGAGTCGCCAGGTGAGCACGGCGCGCGGCGGTGTCCATGGTAACGGGCTGTCGGTGGTGATCGTGGAGACGTACCTGCGGGGGAAGGGCTGGGCTCGGGAGGGGCGGTGCCAACGCACCTGCGGAACTCTGCTGCCCTTCCTCAGCTTCCTCTTCATCGTCACCTTCATCACCGCCTGCGCTCAGCCTGC
Source organism: Alosa pseudoharengus (assembly GCF_046254945.1). NCBI lineage: Eukaryota > Metazoa > Chordata > Actinopteri > Clupeiformes > Clupeidae > Alosa > Alosa pseudoharengus. Next base: position 1,335,110 of record NW_027468680.1, on the reverse strand, counting down.
CGCCATCATCGTCACGCTCAGGTACACGCATACACACACACGCACACACACACGCACACACGCACACACACACACGCACGCAAACACAGACACACGCACACGCACACACACACCATCATCGTCAGGCTCAATAATCACCCCAATGTTCTGACGTTCTCTTGCCTGTAGAACAGTAATCACCCTGATGTTCTGACGTTCTCTTGCCTGTAGAACAGTAATCACCCGATGTTCTGACGTTCTCTTGCCTGTAGGTCTGTAGAACAGTAATCACCTTGATGTTCTGACGTTCTCTTGCCTGTAGAACAGTAATCACCCGATGTTCTGACGTTCTCTTGCCTGTAGGTCTGTAGAACAGTAATCACCCTGATGATCTGACGTTCTCTTGCCTGTAGGTCTGTAGAACAGTAATCACCCTGATGATCTGACGTTCTCTTGCCTGTAGGTCTGTAGAACAGTAATCACCCTGATGATCTGACGTTCTCTTGCCTGTAGGTCTGTAGAACAGTAATCACCCTGATGTTCTGACGTTCTCTCTGTAGGTCTGTGGATGAACAGGAGCGTCCCTTTGCACTGGGGATGCAGTTTGTTCTTCTGCGCACGCTTGGTGAGAGGGTTTATATGTACTGTGTGTGTGTGTGTGTGTGAAACTGCTCATTTAACTGCTCTGTGTGTGTGTGTGTGTGTGTGTGTGTGAAACTGCTCATTTAACTCTGTTTAACTGCTCTGTGTGTGTGTGTGTGTGTGTGTGTGAAACTGCTCATTTAACTCTGTTTAACTGTGTGTGTGCAGCCTACATCCCGACGCCCATCTACTTCGGCGCGGTGATTGACACGGCGTGTATGCTGTGTGTGTGTGTGTGTGAAACTGCTCATTTAACTCTGTTTAACTGCTCTGTGTGTGTGTGTGTGT
>NW_027468680.1:1314201-1329201 GCF_046254945.1 Alosa pseudoharengus | reverse complement strand
GCCACTCGGAGTCATTATCCTACCTGGACAACCCCAAAACACGGTGTATAGTAGCCTATACACGATGGCACAGGAGACTCTTATTTTGGCTACATTCTTCCTATAGCATTACAAACCGGAAATACAAAAAAACAATAACATTGAGCGAAGCCACTGTCGCGATCACGTTTATTCCAGAGACAGGTGTGATCCAGAGGCTAGACTTCACGGAATCCAAATAATAGTGAAGGTTATAATTCGACTACGTGACATCTTGAAAGCTTGTCCGTCGATCTCACGGGATCCTGCCTTGGCTCGCGAGTCTCGCTGCGGGTGAAGAGAGAATGGCGAATTACCGAACGTTCCACTCACAGCTCACGAGTATCATGGAGACGCTGACTCGCGCGGCTGTGGCGGAGATATGCGAGCTCGTGGATGACGGTTATGCTGTACTGCACTTAGAGATCTCGCGCCACCAGAAGGAGAACGAGGAGCTGCGGCAAAAGCTGCAGCTGATTGAGAGCATCATCGCGCGCGGCGCCGGTGGAGGACCAGCGACAGAGAAAACCGTCGCTGCGCGTGACACTCGTGGCCTTGATGGGCTGGGGCGCGAGACGCGCGGGAAGCTAGTGATGGTGGAAGAGTGTATGGTATGAAACTTCCACAGCTAAAAACTACACTAACACACACACACTCTCAGAGAGGCTGTCCATTTGTTTTAACTTTATGCTTGGACCATTAGGTTGTGAATGATATTGATTGGTTGTGGATGCTTCTTTCAGTCACGTGACGTGGAAGAGAGCCAGCCAATCACTGTACAGGTTAAACAGGAAGAACCGGAACTGCATGGAACAGGTGTGTTAATTCACTACAAAACACACACACACACACTTGTGGAACAGGTATATATTAATTAATCGCAGAACACACATTGTCCCAGACCAGAGTTCATACACCATAGACACATCAAATACATACAAACAAATACCCATCATACAACAGTGACACATGCACATACAGACACACAGATTAAGCCTGCATGTGTGTGTATTTATTTGTGTATTTATTTGTGTGTGTGTGCAGGTGCAGGCGAACATGGAGAAGGGGTTGATGTTACCCAGGATTCTTTGGGTGAAGACGTGGAGGAGGTGCCCACTGACATGGCAACTCCGAGAGCTCTGAGTGGCACACACACACACACCCATGCAGACAGCCTGGACACACACACACACACACATGCAGACAGCCTGGACACACACACACACACACATGCAGACAGCCTGGACACACACACACACACCCACTCTGCTCTAGAACTGTCCTCGGCCATTCTGCTAGAGAGTGATGAGGAGAATACACTGGCCGACACTCTGGACTCACACACACACTCCGACGCACACACACACTCCGACGCACACACAGACTCGGACACACACACCCAGTCGGACGCCTTCTCGGACATACAACACACTCCTTCTGACCCGCAGGTGGACGCACAGCTGGACACACACGCCCAGGCGCTGTCCTTCCTGGACAGAGTGTGTGTGAAGCGTGAGGGCGGGGCGGCCGGAGTGTGTGAGTTGGTGGCGGACTGGCGCTCACGCTCGGCCAACGCACGACCCGCCCTCACGCACACACACACACACACACACACCCTCTCACACACACACACGGGCCTCTCACACACACACACGGGCCTCTCACACACACACGGCCTCCCCTCCTCCGGCGGCCTCTCACACACACACTCTGCCCTCTTCAGCCTGCTTCCCCGCGCACACACACACACGCGCGGTGAGGCGCTCACACACACACACACACGCTCGGGAGGCGGCGGGTGCAAGCGTAGCTTCATCTGCGCGTTCTGCGGTAAGAGCTTCACGACGGCGCAGAGTCTGGACACACACACGCGCATCCACACGGGCGAGCGACCGTTCCGCTGCGGGCAGTGCGGCAAGCGCTTCACACAGTCGGGTCACCTGACCGCCCACCAGACCGTCCACACGGGCGAGCGGCCGCACCCCTGCGTGCACTGCTCCAAGCGCTTCGCCGGGAAACAGTACCTGCGCATACACATGAGGAAGCACCACCCCGAGCAGCAACACACATAACACACACACACATAACACACTAGGGGTGTAATGGTACACAGAAGTCACGGTTGGGTTCATACCTCGGTTCGGACATCACGGTTCGGTACGAGTTCGGTACAATGGAGGGAAAAGCAAAATAAAAATGCAGAAAGCTATTTTTTTTTTTTATTGTGCATGTCTCAGGCTGTACCATCTAGTGTCATACAGTCTCTTCCCTGAGCTATCTGCAACAGCCTGAAGTGTGTAAGATGTAGGCTAAACAGTACTATAAGTACCCAGACTCCATCTGTAACTTGTAAACAAAATAAGACCATCAGCTATAAAACTGAAAATAGGCCTACAGCATCTCTTATTTCTGAAAGTGCAAATTACATAGAATAATGAAATTAAAAATCCACTTAAGCAAGACATCCGTGTTTAGTTGTATATGGAAGGGTCTACAATTTGCCTCAATATTTGTCAGTGTGTGTACAGTAATAATCTACTAACTGTGAAAATATCACACTATTTTGCCTTCTTTTAAAAAAACGAAATTGCTCCTTTCATTTCATAAACAGACTACAACTAGAAGTCACGTGACTGCCCTTCGACGTTAACTCACCGTAGCACGGTTTGTTTATTAGCCTGGTTAGCATTGACACTTTCTTTTACTGTCTATGCAGTTAACACTACCAGCTCCTCATGTGAGAAGTTACAAGTTACCCCAACATAAAGGTAATTACCACGCGATTTACATAGCTTTCTGTCATTCTGAAATCGTTTAATTTAAGCCATAGGTTTTGGCCCTATTTGTATGTGTAGCCTATCCAAAGGCTGGTGAAGCGCAGGGGAAGTTTTTTCTTCTTCTCTCGTTTCAGTGATTGGTAGCCTACATCATCTGGGTGATGGCTTCGAATATGTGTAGCATGTTCGATATTTCCACTCACATACCCAACAACTGCTGAAGAACGCCGCCAACACTCTCTCGCCTGTACTACTGTAACGGAAGTTCTTAAACTTGCGATCTTAAAGAGAACAGCGGATCCTCTAACTCTTGTGGGTCGCCACCACTCGCTTAGTGCTGCTATCTCTGACTGACTGACTCGACCGACGACCTGACAAAAAAATAACATGGGCGCCAACCAGAGCTTCAGAGCTAAGGCGAGGCTACAGATTAGCGTTAGGTGTCGCTAAAGAACTCTAGTAACTCTCGTACTTAACAGTAATTGCGCATTGCATTAATTAATCCGCACACGAGTTTTATGTATTTTTATACCGTGTATTCTCCGTGTAAATTCATGCACCGAACCGTGACACCCGTACCGTTTCGGTTCAATACTAATACATGAACCGTTACACCCCTATAACACACACACACACACACACAGTACCTACACATCCACATCTCGGATCACTAGGGGACTCTAAAGGCCTCCTCTTCCTCTCGGATCACTGCAGATCTGACTCAGACACACACACACACACGTTTCTTGGGGTTTTATGCCCCCAACGTTGTCTTCAAGGCAGTGCTGCCTGGAAGACACTAGGGTTAGGGTTAGGATTAGGTGCCTTTAAGTCAGCGGTGGCAGTGCTGCCTGAAAGGCAACATTGGGGGCTTAAAACACCATCGAGCACACACACACACACACACACACATACCTGCAGATCTGACTCAGACACACACACACACACCTGCAGATCTGAGTGTGACGTTAAGCCTGTAAGACGCCCACGGTGTTGGAGAGAACTCCTATGTATACAAACACACAGAAGAATAATGTGGAATTTAACATAACATGCAGAAGAGCTGTGAATATGAGTGTGTGTGTGTGTGTGTGTGTGTAAGGCGTGACATGACGGGCAGAGAGCCAACTAATTTATCTGTACCATGGAAAACAAAAGGATGGAATAACTTTGTGGAATAAAACTAAAGGCTGTAGAAAAAAGACTGCACTGGTGTCTTTGAACAAGCGCTTCACTGGTGTGTGTGTGTGTGTGTGTGTGTGTGTGGATGGCACGTGACCACATCCAACTAATTAAACTGGGTAAATGGGTAAAACGCTATGGGTAAAACCCTATGGGTAAAACGCTATGGGTAAAAAACTATGGGTAAGACACTGTGGGTAAAATGCTATGGGTAAAACGCTGTAGCAGATTAAACTAGAGGCGCTGATGACACAGCAGTGGGGAGTGAGAAGTCACGTGACGTATTCGTCTAACGCGAGTTTAAAACCGTATTAAACTCTAAAAAGTGGCTAAGCTAGCTATAGAACTCTAAAAAGTGGCTAAGCTAGCTACAGAACTCTAAAAAGTGGCTAAGCTAGCTACAGAACTCTAAAAAGTGGCTAAGCTAGCTACAGAGCAATTGCCCCGAGTTCCTTACTTCCAACATCAACATTACCTCACATTCTTAATATATATTATATTTTACCAAGTCTGCTCGCGGACTACTTGGGATATCTTGCGGACCACCAGTGATCCCCGGACCACACTTTGAGAAACACTGGTCTACGAATATGACAGTGGTCCATTCAAATCTTTTACTGTCTATGGTCAAATCCCAGCCGAGCTATAACTGTAGCTCGACTTACCTGTGCATGTAAACATACTGACTGACAAAAAATCAGAATGAGTAATTATAACAGACGAGTAGCCCTGTGGACACACAATATTGTTGGAAAATTGAGATGTGTAAAACACTATTTGACTCAAATGGTAATCAGAAATAATTTGTTATAAAAAAAAGACTAAAATGTGTTGACTAAAACTGACTAAGACTAAGATACCTTTAGTTTTCTTTTGACTAAAACTAGACTAAAATGACGAGACTTTTAGTCGACTAAAACTTGACTAACAAAAATGATATTTGAATGACTAAATATGACAAAGACTAAAAAGGACATTTCGTCACAAGACTAAGACTAAATTAAAAATAGTTGACAAAATTAACACTAAATGAGTTGTTTGCAATATTGAAACAACTTGTATGTAAAAACAGTTCTGCAACACTGTCTATGTAAGTAAGATATGCCAGTTTAAATCATACAGTATGAATCCACACAATAAGCAAAGTGCAAAGACAATAAGCAAGGTGGTTCAGTGAGTAGGCCTATTGTGTAGAATAATTATAGGCTACTGTTAAAGTAAGTCTAATCTTTTTTTTTTTTTAGCTAGGGTTAGTTAAGTGGTCCTGAAACTGAAAAAGTTTGAGAAACACTGTCATAGGCCAAAGTATTAATGTTTTACTCCGCCTCGCTAGATAGCGATATGCGCCCAAACACAACACATTCCCCAAACAGACTCTCCATCTTAGCCATAGCTAACTTGCTAGCGAACTTTCCATATTAGCTTACTTGCTAGCAAACTTTGCATCATCAGTCTAACTAGTTAAATAGTTGACATTACATGATGAACATTTTCGTATGGACATTCTGGGGGATGTATAAGTATAAGTATATATACTTTTTTGATCCCGTGAGGGAAATTTGGTCTCTGCATTTAACCCAATGGTGAATTAGTGAAACACAAACAGCACACAGTGAACACACAGTGAGGTGAAGCACACACTAATCCCGGCGCAGTGAGCTGCCTGCTACAATGGCGGCGCTCGGGGAGCCTTGCTCAAGGGCACTTCAGCCGCAGCCCACTGGTCGGGGCTCGAACCGGCAACCCTCCGGTTACAAGTCCAGAGTGCTAACCAGTGGGCCACGGCTGCCTCACAATTTGTATGAGAGAAGCTTCAACTTCTGGGTATGTAGCATTGTGGCATAAAGCTTAGGTAGTTAGCTTGCTAACTCTGGCAGAAATCTCCAGTGTACTTGTTCCATGTAGTTTCGTGTTGCAGCCACAGGTTTGCAGCAACAGCACGTAGACTAGCTACAGAAAAGCTGTTGCGTATGAACTCATTTGGAATATTTTGAAAACGTAACAGCTAGATATTCTGTCTTTTCATTTTGTAGACGAAAATGAAGAGAGATTTTATCTTAGTTTTTATTTCATGCAAAACATTTTAGTTTTGTCTTTTTTCGTCAACAATAATGCATCTTAAGATAGTCTTAGTCAGTGTTTCAGGACATTACTATCGTCTCGTCTTAGTCATGAAAAAAAAGGTCGTTGACGAACATATTTCCTCTCGTCTAGTCTGACGAAATTAAGACTAATTCTTACTATAGCATATATAATATAATACTATAACACTATATAATACTGCTATCTTTGCCACCGTTATAATGGAAGCAATGCACTTTAAATTGTTATTTATTTTCGGAATGAAAATTCTAAAAATGTAAAACATTTTCACTGCAGTGTACAAAATAGGATAACTCAATTATGAGTAGTTTATTTACTGTTTATTGATGTAAAAATCTAGCTCTGTGGTGAATGTCAGCTGATGGTGTAGTTTCCAACTTCCCCGTGACCATGGAGCATTTTATAACGGAGAATCATCACCAGAGCTTGAATTATTCCAGTAAATAATAAGTAATAAGTAATCATTAAATAATAATGATTAACTATTAACTATTGAAAAACTAAACTAGTGAAAATAAACTTCACTATTGTATACCATATTATTGCATTTAAAGAATGATTTAAAATGTAAAGAAACTTCAAATGTGTTATGTGTTTAAAAGTAGAGAGTGTATGACTTCATGCCTCTGCCTTAACTACCGCCTGGAGCGTCGTGTCAAAGGAGGACAAACATGACATGACTTGAGTGTGTGCTACACATGACATGACTGAGTATGTGTGTTACACAACATGACTGAGTGTGTGTTACACACGACATGACTGAGAGTGTGTGTTACATGACATGACAGAGTGTTACACATGACATGACTGAGTGTGTATTACACACGACATGACTGAGTGTGTGTTACATGACATGACTGAATGTGTGTTACATGACATGACTGAATGTGTGTTACATGACATGACTGAATGTGTATTACACACGACATGACTGAGTGTGTGTTACATGACATGACTGAATGTGTGTTACATGACATGACTGAATGTGTGTTACATGACATGACTGAGTATGTGTGTTACACAACATGACTGAGTGTGTGTTACACACGACATGACTGAGAGTGTGTGTTACATGACATGACACAGTGTTACACATGACATGACTGAGTGTGTATTACACACGACATGACTGAGTGTGTATTACACACGACATGACTGAGTGTGTGTTACATGACATGACTGAATGTGTGTTACATGACATGACTGAATGTGTATTACACATGACATGACTGAGTGTGTGTTACATGACATGACTGAATGTGTGTTACATGACATGACTGAATGTGTGTTACATGACATGACTGAATGTGTATTACACACGACATGACTGAGTGTGTGTTACACATGACATGACTGAATGTATATTACACACGACATGACTGAGTGTGTGTTACATGACATGACTGAATGTGTGTTACATGACATGAGTGAATGTGTATTACACATGACATGATTGTGAGTGTGTGTCACACATGGAGACGTTAATGTGCAACTCAGTAGTCATACAGCAGGTGGCAGCAAAACCCCACACACCCACCCTCAGTTAATTTCACTCTCTCTCTCTCACACACTCACACACATACACATAATTAATTTAACACACACACACACAGTTGGTGTAAAAGGCTTTATTTTTCAGACAGATTCAATCTGGCACTGACAGAGTCAACCTCCAAAAAGATAAACAAGAGTGTATCGTCTGTGAGTCGAATGGTCTTCCACAAAACACTTCAAAAACACACGGAGAGCTGAACGCTGAAAGTGGCTGCTGGAGTCGTCCAATCATATTCTTGCATTTGCCCTTGGGGATCAATAAAGTATCTATATATCTATCTATCTATATGGCCACAATTTTGATAATAATCACAAGATTGTCCAATTAGATTGTATCACATCCGAAGGGAGGTGCCTCTGCTTAAATGCTGCCAATCACAGGTTCTCTGTTTGAATGCATCTGAAACTATTTCAGTGTTCAGTTTGCTTGCTCACTCGTCCAGTGGGTCCACTCCACACATCACTGTCCAGTGGGTCCACTTCACTTCACACATGACTGGATAGGAGAGGAGCGACTCGGCCATCGGCTTTAAGCGTCCACTCTCAGTGCTCACCACACAGCAGGGGCGTACGGGGCATTAGAATACACCCGTGGGGTATCTGGGGCATTAGAATACACCCGTGAGGTATCTGGGGCATTAGAATACACCCGTGGGGTATCTGGGGCTTTAGAATACACCCGTGGGGTATCTGGGGCTTTAGAACACACCCGTGGGGTGTCTCTGAGGTCCAGCCAGAACTGCTCAACACTGGAACAACAATCTATTCAGCCAATCAGAAAGCAATACACTATTCAGCCAATCGGAAACATAGATGGCATTGGGAACTTGATTCATCATCACCAGTAAGCACATTCCCCAACATACCTCCACCCCATGACACTGCCCATGCTGTGGGGTATACATGCAACTAACATGACAAAACAGACAGGCCTTATAGCGCCACCTGCTGGACAATAACAGATAGGCCTTATAGCGCCACCTGCTGGACAATAACAGATAGGCCTTACAAGCCATCCATGGAGAAATGATAACTGGTAGGCCTTATACCCCCCCCCCCCCCCCCCCCCCATGGACAAATGCTAACAGGTCGGCCATAAGACACCCCTGGTGGACAATAATAGATAGGCCTTATAACATCCCCCATGGACAAATGATAATAGGTAGACCTTACAACGCCCCCTGCAGGACAAATGTTAACAGTTAGACCTTACAAAGCCCCTAGTGATACAATATTATGAGATCCATCCCATAATGACCCCTCTAGCACTACAGACATTAAAACTCAATTCCCACCCCACTCGTAACAACCACAAATAGAGTTTTAACACAATATTACTTTGTGGCACATCTTTAACACACATATATAACTTTAACACAATGGTATTATAGCTCTTAGAATAGTCAGATTACAGGTGATACACTATTACTTGCAATTGGATTAGGATCAAGTCACTTTGAGTCTGATTAGCCTGATTAGGATCAAGTCACTTTGAGTCTGATTAGCCTGATTAGGATCAAGTCACTTTAACAGCGAGGCTGATTAGCCTGACTAGCCTTACGAGGCTGCAGTGTGTGTGGCAGAGCGTCTGGCGTGAGCCAGCCTTAGCCAAAGTTAGGGAACGATCAGACAGGATGCGCTTTGCCGCTTATAAAACGCAAAGTGCACTATGTTTTCATAAAAATGCAGGCGCTTTACTGCTTCGAGTTGAATTTTGGTTTAATTCAAGGCGCATAGGGCGCCTCCACAGAAACGCAAAGTGCAGCAGGCGCAAAAAACACAAGGCGCAAAAAACACGAGGCGCATAAGCAAAACGCTTACTGCCAACAAAACACAACATACAAAGGCACCTCACTGCAAAAACTGCGTCCTGTCTGATCGTTCCCTTAAAGCACAGTAAGTGTCCTGAGAGGGCCACTGTCACACTACACATAGCGTTTACCGTTAGGACTATACATGCTAAGGCACTGTCACAGTTAGCTACAGCTCACTCCATTAATGCTAGCGTGATCAAAGCTACTGCTAACGCACCACACAGATCCAGCCACTGCTAACACTGATGCAGACCTGACGGAGCCACACTTAGCACTAGTATGCCATTCCACTGGCATGTAGCTATGGCTACCATTAGCATGTCTAACAGCTAGCACTGCTAACATGCCTCAAAGAGCTCATGTACTCACAAAATATCACGCAAAGCCACAGATCATACCGCAGGCCACTGAGAGTGAATCTATTCCATATTTGCTAAGAGTTAGTAAAATACCAACTGGCTTGAGACAACATATAGTGTTGTCACAACATATAGTGTTGCCACATTTGATTTGTGGAAATCCGGGACATTGTGCCCAAAAAAAGTTATGATTGTGATTAATGTTAAATGCCTACAATTAATATTATTACTGTGTGTTTTTAAATATTAATTTATAAAGAAATGCTTCAAATATTTGTCCCTGAAACTCCGCTGGAACAGGGTCGGATTCAACAGCTACTTATCCAATACACACAAATATGCACACATGGACATGGGCGGACTGGCCATCTGGCATACCGGGCATTTTCCCGGTGGGCCGACGCACCTTTTGGGCCGATAGAATAGGCTATATATGTAATCACAGCACGGCCTTACTATGTTAGCATTACCATATCATTACATTATCGCAATTAATAAGTCATTATAATCATCATCGTCAGCATGGCATGTCACACATAGCCTACCTGCTCCACCAGTGAGTGAGTTCTTATCATGTAGCCTCAATAGGGCGAGCACTCTCCACCACCTGCACATATTGTCCCTCGGCTCTGTATGCTTGCTTACATCCTCGTTCAAACTCAACGAACTTCAACATGTTGCTGACATACAGTATGCTAGCCTACTTGCAATATTGTATTTTTGAAGCTTCTACATTGGTGTTAATTTTGCACAATTGTCACTACAGGCACCTGCCGCAATTTTGTGTAGGCAACTTCGATTAACTTTTGATGCGCTCACAGAATCCTGGCTCTGAGCCAAAATGGGAGGGGTGGGGCCTGACGTGAGCTGTTATTGGATCAGTCCAGTGTCTAAAAGACTGTAAACTGACGGAAATGTAAGCTAAAACGTAAAGTCATGCACAAGCCAACTAAGCTATATATAACCTATAGATAGGCTACTGGAACTGGAAGACACTAAAGATAATTAGTTCATGTAGCTATAGTGTTCCAAAATGTACCAGCAATTTAGGTAGGTAGTATAGCCTACAGGAATAAAATATTTCCAGCCCTGTTTATTTTGTGTTGTTTCAGTTGTCCTACAGTGATAACTGGTATAAATTACATTAATGTCTACAACAATCTGGGTAATTTAACTCTTTACACATAGGCTTCAGTATTTTTTTGGTGCTGCTTTCAATTGAAAATGTAGCCTATTGAATAATATGAAATGATACTTTGAATTCAAGCAGAAACTCTTCTAATTGCTTGTATAGCCTACTTGAATATGGAGATCATGTGCTCCATGCCTACCTCTGATCAGTCAGAGTGAGGCCTACATCACTTTCAGTGCTCCATGACAGTTGAAAATATACATATTCAAGGGTAATGCAAAGATTCTGTATTTAATTAGGTGGGCCCGACCAATTTGAGGGCCGCTTGGGCCAAATATGCCAGGGCCGATTTTTGGTCCCAGTCCGCCCCTGCACATGGATAATTACCACTATAATTATTCTCTCTACTGACTAATCTCTTCCCTCACAATAACACACTTTTTATTTACCCTTCCTGCTTGCTAACGGCCACAACCAATCAGAGAAATGCCTAATGACCCTTCTATGAGGCTTCATGCGACATTATTTACCTGTGATAAGTCTTCATTAACGTGCTAATTATGCCATTATAACATCCCATATTGATAGAGTGTGAAGTCATTTTGTATGCGTCCGATTAGCATTTTTGCACGTTCGTTTGTAAGAAAAAATCCCTATGAGAAAATGAGTGGGGTTTCGAGAAATCATAAAAGTAATACAAATAAAATCAGTGTGTTTGATGTCTCCATGTGGACCTTAGACCCGTTACAATATGACTGTTGTGCTTCACCTCACTGTGTGCTCTGTGTGTTCACTAAATCACGGATGGGATAGATGCAGAGACCAAATTCGCCTGTATACTTGGCCTAGAGACCTGATCTACCTGATTTACAGTTAGCTTAAGTCAACATGTCGATTACAGGATGGTTTGGTATCCACAAGCTGTTGGATAATATAAACAAAGGTCCTTGATAACTAGCTCCGCTTTAACCCTCTGGTATAAATCAGCTGTTTTAGGCACTATGGCTGTGATTTAAAGTTACATGAGAAGTCGAGGGGAGAGCGTAAATTCTACTGTAACCATGGATACCACTCAATGGTCCCACTTGCTGCACCAGGCAGGCGATAAGATGTAGTCTGCCTAATTTTTGCTTTACTCACCAAACCTAATCCCTAGGTGTTCTACGGCAGATTTGCAAAAAGTCCATTCATCATCCTATAGAGATTTTTTCTTATGAATCAAGAAGTGTTAAAATGTTAATGTTAAACACTACACACTTCTGGCTTCCTTCTCCACTCTATGGAGCTTAATGACATATTCTACTGATGTCACAGTGACATCATCCCTGTTAAGTCCTTATAGCTCTTCTCAAATTGTCAAATATTTTAGCCCTGTGCTAAAACACACACCACACACTCCCCAAGTGTGTGTGTGTTATATGAAGGCACTTAATATAATTCAAGATAATTTAAAGCGTTATTATGGCACTTTTAGAACACTTCCTCAGAAATGTTTAGCCTAGCATAGCGTTAGTCTAAAGCAGTCCAGGTAAATAGAGCGTTAGCAAGTCCTCTGATAAAAACACTAAAAAGATTCTTTTGATTAAAACATTTAGAAACTTCTTCTGATTAAAACATTTAGAAACGTCTTCTGATTAAAATACTACATGGTTCCTCAGTCTCAAAACTCCTGTAATATTTGGTGAGGAGAGAAGAGGTGCAGGTAGCGATCATCTTGGTCCCCTCGGGACGGCTAACCACTAGCTGCTAACTCCCAGAGTGCCTCACGACACCGCACACCACGTCACACCGAGCTGTCGCACTCATGAACCAATGCATGCTGGGCCAGATGAGGACCAGCTCCCTTCAGCTGATTGGCTGTCTCTCTCTTTTTGTCCACACACTGAGCATACAGCAGCCCAGCGCGATGCGAGGCTGAATTTGCCACAAGTTAACTATTAGCATTAGCCAATGTGTTAGCCATTAGCGTTAGCCATTAACGTTAGCATTAGCCAACGTGTTATCCATTAGCATTAGCCATTAACGTCAGCATTAGCCAATGTGGTAGCCATTAGCGTTAGCCATTAACGTTAGCATAAGGTCTTATGCTGATAAGGCATGTTATAAAGTTATGTGCCAATTTCTCTTCCTGGCCTCGGCCTTGGTCATGTTCCTCCGTGCCAGGCAGTGAGACGTGTGTCTGGTAGAGAGCAAAGCGCTCTGAACATGAATACACTCATAAACATACACATGTGCACATGCCCACACGCACGCGCACACACACACACACACACACACACACACAGGAACAACCCTCAATAGCATCCTGCTCTACAGAAGCACTACCCTCAAAGCTGGTTTCACATTGGTTATACGGGAGAAAGGGAGATTACATTATGCATCCAGATGTGTGTGTGTAAACATCTGGAGGGTGTGTGTGTGTGTGTGTGTGTATGATATATCTGGACAGGTGTGTGTGTGTGTGTATATGATCTGGATAGGTGTGTGTGTGTGTGTGTGTGCTTTTATTCATTCCTGGAGGTGATGTCCTGCAAGAGGAGGAGAAATTATGATAATTAGAAATGATATCGTTCAGCTAGAAAACAAAAAATAAGATAAAGAAGTCCATACTTATATCTACTTTTACTTCTACTAGTACTTATAATATGTAGTAGTGTAGTAATATGTATGTAGTAGTGTAGTAATATGTATGTAGTAGTGTAGTAATATGTAGCAGTGCCGTGCGGGCAGGGTGAGCAGGATATATAGCCTTATATGTGACTGGGTAGCCTGCTAGCTCAGTGTGTTATATGTGACTGGGTAGCCTGCTAGCTCAGTGTGTTATGTGACTGAGTAGCCTGATAGCTCAGTGTGTTATATGTGACTGGGTAGCCTGCTAGCTCAGTGTGTTATGTGACTGGGTAGCCAGCTAGCTCAGTGTTATGTCACTGGGTAGACTACTAGCCAGCTAGCTCAGTGTTATGTCACTGGGTAGACTACTAGCCGGCTAGCTCAGTGTTATGTCACTGGGTAGCCTACTAGCCGGCTAGCTCAGTGTTATGTGACTGGGTAGCCTACTAGCCGGCTAGCTCAGTGTTATGTGACTGGGTAGCCTACTAGCCGGCTAGCTCAGTGTTTTATGTGACTGGGTAGCCTACTAGCCAGCTAGCTCAGTGTGTTATGTGAATGGATAGCCTATTAGCCAGCTAGCTCAGTGTGTTATGTGAATGGATAGCCTATTAGCCAGCTAGCTCAGTGTATTATGTGAATGGATAGCCTACTAGCCAGCTAGCTCAGTGTATTATGTGACTGGGTAGACTACTAGCCGTTAGCTCAGTGTGTTATGTGAATGGAAAGCCTACTAGCCGGTTAGCTCAGTGTGTTATGTGAATGGATAGCCTATTAGCCAGCTAGCTCAGTGTGTTATGTGACTGGATAGCCTATTAGCCAGCTAGCTCAGCGTGTTGTGCGCTGACACAGCCTCAGAGTGAAAGAAGGGATTCTCTTCTCTTGCATGAATTTTGGGACAACCGTGGTGTTGCCATGGTAACCACACACTATGTTTACAGGATAGTTTCTATGGTTACCTCATACAAGTGTTGAAGGGGAAGTTTTTAAGTTATGGTTGCCATGGTAACTCACCTCTGTCTTTGCACACCTCCACCTAACATCTTTACGCAATGACGACACCAGGAGAAAGGTTATCGTCACGACAACACCTCCCAACAACCATCTGTAGAAGATAACATCATCAGATATGCTGAACACACACACACACCACACCACACACACACACACACACACACACACACACACACACACACACACAAGTCACTTTCAAACATGACGTCTGGACAATGCCCTGGTAATTGGGGCCAGATCTCATGCGGACTCGAGTGTTCAAACATGACCCTCTCGTTCATACATGAGTAGATAGGTGAGGAGGTTGAGGTTGGCACTATAGTCTGGGTGGTTTGGGTGAGGAGGTTGAGGTTGGCACTATAGTCCGGGTGGTTTGGGTGAGGAGGTTGAGGTTGGCACTATAGTCTGGGTGGTTTGGGTGAGGAGGTTGAGGTTGGCGT
>NW_027468680.1:1306701-1309201 GCF_046254945.1 Alosa pseudoharengus | reverse complement strand
CACACACACACACACACACACACATACACACACACACACACACCACATATACCACACACACACACACCACCAGGGCATGAAATTGGCACCCGCCCACACGCCAAATGCGGGTAACTTTTGTGATTGGCGGGTGAAACTGTCAATCTACCTGCCACGTTGGCGGGTAGCCAATAAGACAACACAACACTGAGCAAGGAGATGCACTGTCGGGATTGCCGTAGGAAATGTACTCTTTACTCCGCTACATTTTCAATTGCCTTTCATTACGAGAACAAGTTTATTATTGGAGAAAGTATCTCAAGGAAGAAAAGAGCACCTCTCCCCCGGTACACAATGGCGTGGGATCTTCAGAAAGCATTGCTACGTTTCCCCGCGATTATAATAGTGATGGCTGGCCTATGTAGCCTACTAGACAGAAGTAGATGTTCTATAACGTTATAGCTAACGCATAGCTTACAGTTAACGAATGACGTCCTGCCAGTTGCTGCATCTTCTGGTGAGGCTGCCAGAGTGCCAACGAGACTAGAGGTATGGCATGACACGGAAACTTCCACATACCGTATATTAATTTCTGGCCAACATCGTTCAACAATCACATTGGACAAGGAAAGTAGGCCTACAACTTAATTTACAAGCAAAGCAAATGCACTGGAAATCGAGCATACAAGTTAGAAAAAGCCTAGCATTCATTTATGTAGCCTCAATGTTGCAGGACATGACATGAGACGGTCGGCTGAGAAAACAGATAGCCTGCTCTGTCGCTCTACCCGAGTGGATTATAGCCTAAATATAGGTCTACCCATAATATAGCCATTGTTTTTAGGTTACATTGTCTGTATGGTGAAGTTATAACCAGACTTCTAGCAATGCAAAGCAGAAGAATCAGCTGCAATGTATTGGAAGACTGCTTTTCATATACATAGCCACGTAATGTTTATTCTGGCTATGACAAAGTATATTAAATAAAATATATTTGAATTGGGCTTTTAAAATATGTTTGACTATATGATTAGCCTACAGAGGAGGAGAAAAGCAAATAGGCATAAAGGATACTTTTGTATCCCTTTAAAGGTCCATCAAAAATATAAAAATGTAGGCCTACAAAAAAGTTACTTGTTAGGCCTACTTGAGTAATTTATTAACAAAGTACTTTTTTACTTTTACTTGAATACTGTAATGTGTATTCTGTACAAGATCAAGAACCATTCTTATGCATTTTCTGAGTCGTTCACCTTTATTTTGGGCACAAAATAATTTTGGCTGGTAAAAAACCACTGTGGCAGGTGGATTTCAAAATTCACCTGCCACAGTGGCTGGTGGCCAAAAAAGTTAACTTCAGGCCCTGCACACCACACATACCACACACACATATACACACACACACATACACCACATATACCACACACACACACACACACACTCACCGGACGAGGTTTTCTTTATAAGACACGTTGGTCTTGGAGGGCGTGAGGGTGACGTTTCCCTGGTCGTCAACGGCAAAACTGTCCTCTGTCAGCACGTAGTAACCGTTGCCTAGGAGACGGGGACTACGGCGACACTGACACACAGATCCTGTCAGCGGATTGGTTGAGAAGCATTCGTAGGAGGAGTCTGAGAGGAAGGACACGCCCAGGCTGCAGTGGAGGAAGGAACATGTTTAACACACACACACACTATACACACACACACACACTATACACACACACTATACACACTATACACACACTATACACACACACACACTATACACACACACACACTATACACACACTATACACACACACACACTATACACACACTATACACACACACACACTATACACACACACACACACACACTATACACACACTATACACACACACACATACACACTATACACACACTATACACACACACACACACACTATACACACACACTATACACACACTATACACATACACACTATACACACACTATACACACACACACACACACTATACACACACACTATACACACACTATACACACACTATACACACACACACACACTATACACACACACACACTATACACACACTATACACACTATACAAACACACTATACACACACACACACTATACACACACACACACACTATACACACACACACTATACACACTATACACACACTATACACACACACACACACTATACACACACACACACACTATACACACACACACTATACAACACACACACACACATACACACTATACACACACTATACACACACACACACACACTATACACACACACTATACACACACACTATACACACACTATACACACACACACTATACACACACACACACTATACACACTATACACACACACTATACACACACACTATACACACACACTATACACACACACACTATACACACACACAATACACACACACACTATACACACACACTATACACACACACTATACACACACACACTATACACACACACACACTATACACACACACACTAT
>NW_027468680.1:1291701-1301701 GCF_046254945.1 Alosa pseudoharengus | reverse complement strand
ATTTGCGCACGCGCTCTCCTCTGGCATCCTTGGCCATGTCATTCCCCTGCCAGAAACCCCCAAATGATTACCGTTAACTTCAAAACTAGCACAAATAAATCCACGCGCTTTCAGCTCTCCGCCATGCGCCTCAGAAGAGCAGCCACCGCGGCCGGACGGCGACTAAAACGCGGCCGCGCGGAGAGAGAGGCACCGTGAGCGTCCAGGGACAGACCGACAGACGGACAGAGGGACCGGAAGTCTCGGGGATTCCCACGGTGGACGACACAGCCCCCTTCTCTCCTTCTCCCTCTCTCTGTGTGTGTCGGCCTGAACCGCATTCCTCTGTCAAGTCAACATTATTTTAGGCTACACAAATCCGTGTCTGGCTGTCAAATATTTGATACAAATTATAATGATAAACTATAATGAGCGACACAGCATCCTGGTAGAGTCTACTTCTAGACTAAAATAATGATGTTGATAAGTTACGCGCGTGCATCCGGTAGCCTCCGGTCTAGCCGACGTTTCCAGCGTTAGTTCTTCATCCAACAAAAAGCGCGTGCAGCAACACGAACGCGCGCACAACCGACAGACATTCAAGCATCAGCTCGTGAGCCTAGAGCAAAGAAATCGTTTCTGGAGCTTTCCTTCTTCAGAGCCTGCGATTAACGGTCACGTTCAAGTTCCACTAACAGCAGCCAAACAAAGATCTCCACCTCCATGCCCCATCCCGTGTGTGTATGTGTGTGTGTGTGTGTGTGTGTGTTTGTCTTTCGGGGATTTGTCTTCTGTATGTAGTTTTCTTAACGGAGGGAACGAAGACTTTACTCACATTCTAGCCGGCGGAAGACGCGTTTCCTCGTCCCGAGCCGCGAGACCAGATCAGTCGGTGGGCTATTTTCCGGGGCTCGTCTCGCAGGCGCGGAGTGCTGGGAGTGTTTATCAACGGCTTCGCTCGACTGTAGGCTACTCTACCGACAGCCACCGGGAACGAGCAGGCGCACGCGCGCACACGGCTTCAACAGAGAGGGGAGGAGAAAGTCAGAAAAAAACTTGTGAATTTAGATAATAACAATGCTCGTCCAGTTCACTGCCACTAGTTTAACTATCCACGCTTAGACATACTGTTGATGTATGATACTGTTGATATGACACTGTTATGTATGACACTGTTAATATGTAGGCTATGATCATAAAACTGTTGATATGTATAATACTGTTGATATATGATCATAATGCTATGATCATAACACTGTTGATATGAAGGCTGTAAAAACTGATTCTGTTTATTGTTTTTTTCAGTGCCATGATGACTACTTGAGGTTAAACTGAACAGCGGAAACAGCAGCTAAAGAATGCTGGAGTGTGTGTGTGTGTGTGTGTGTGTGTAAGAGAGAGAAAGAGAGTGCTGGAGGGGTTCGGTATGATGGTCTGTATCTGTATTGAGGTTGTAATTCGGGATATCCAGACAGGCAAACAAAGCTGGCCACCAGGGATAACACTCTACACCAGCACACACACACACACACACACGCACGCACGCACGCACACACACACACACTCAGCATCCACACACACACACACACACACACACTCAGCATATACACACACGCACACACACTTGCGAGCTGCCAACAAGTTTCTTTAGCAATTTGCTAATTAATTAAGTGAGCTAGATTTTTAAACAATGTTTAAAAGATTATCACAATGTGCAGGTAGCTTGTTTGCTAAATAAGGTGTAAGATATTATAGGCATACCTAGTAGTGTGTGTTATGTAGTGTGTGTGTGTGTGTGTGTGTGCCTGTGTGTGTCATGGTGTGTGTGTGCGTGTGTGTGTGTCATGGTGTGTGTGTGCGTGTGTGTATGTGTGTGTGTGTGTGTATGTGTGTATGTATGTGTGTGTGTGGGTGTGTGTGTATGTGTGTGTGTGTGTGTGTGTGTCATGGTGTGTGTGTGCGTGGACGCTGGAGAGAGATAGAAAGGAAGTATGGCATGTGGCACATGTTTAGATAAGAACACTGATGTCATTCTTGGGTTTGTCAAGATGACATTCCTGTAGTGTGTGTGTGTGTGTGTAGTGTGTGAGAGAGAGATAGGGAGAGACACAGAGAGACATGTCTTTTAAACACACACACACACAGTTCTTTACCCTACAGCCGTACACTTTCTTCAAAATTTAGTTGAAAAACACACACACACACACACACACAGTTCTGTACCCTACAGCCGTACTCTTTCTTCAAAATATAGTTGACAAACACACACACACACCACACACACATATGTATTACAGTTTTTCTCCATTGGTTTAGCTCATTTCTTGAAACAGAAATTACATTCTCAAAATAACACAGACAAACCTCCAAACTTGGCAATTGTTCACAACAGAATTGAATTTCTCATTAATTTCATCAAATTGCAAATGTCTTAGTACATGTTTCAATGTCTCAGTACATCTTTGCAAATTATTAAGTACAGGTAGCCTCCATATAGCACAATTTCCAAGTGAATAGACCTTGTTGGTCTAAAAATGCATTGTTAATTCTCAGTCTAATGGTTTATGAAGTTCTGAGAAAAGAACCTCTCCTCTCAGGGTAACAGCTCATCCAGGACACCAGAGATTGGCCAATAATTTAACACATTTTGTATTGGGCAGTATATTCCAGTAATATGACACATTAACAACACAAAATAACACAAATTGTGTTAAAATTGTGATAACACAAAAAATGTGTAATTATTTAACACATCATATTTGAGAGTGTGTCAGCATCATTTAATTGTATAAGTTATCACATGCACAATAGTCTGTTCAATTGTCAGACTTTTTTACAGCACTGTAGGCTATATATCATTTTCTTTGTTTTTGTTTAATGTGTTTATATTGCACTATATTGCACTACATTTTCTTTTTACAGTTTTTCTCAGTCACTTTGGTACATTTCTCAGATCAGAATTTACTTTTATGCCTTCTAATTTTAAATTAAAGGCATAAAAGGCCAAAAAAATATACTTAAAAAAAATTCTCAAAACTACCTGTTCAATCTTCACATCATTGTGTCACTTGTGCACATCAAAAAAGGTTTTTCTTTTCTCTGTTCTTACTAGGGTTGGGCACCGAAACACGGTTCTAATGTGGCACCAGTGCTGACACAAACGGTAGTAACTGCATCGAATAACAACGTGGATTTCGGTGCCTCATTTCGGTGCTTAAATAGCGTTTCTTTTTTTTTTTTTTTTTTTATACGAGCCATCACTGCATGTCATGCGCCATCTTTAACGTCTTGCTCTACATCCAGATACAGTTAGCTAACATATGATAAACACTGAATTTATAAACCAGAGGGGTGCACCACATAGGCGAGTGGACAGTGTTTGACAGCTTGGGTGAGCCCAAGTAGCTTACTTTAAAGCGATATCGAGAGCTCCTGTCAAAATCTAGCAGTGGGCCTAACTACACACAAGCAAAAGGACTATGAAACAACATCAACAGTAGGCTAGCCTATACATTACACAATATCCTTGCTAATGCGCTAACTGACATTTATTTGAAATGTTATCAGCAAAGTTGTAGGCCTAAGGTGAAAACGTTTTCACGGTGTGTTAAACAACATAATGGCATGATATTAATCTTTCATGTGCATGAGGCCCATATAGCATCACAATGAATAAGAAGATCATGTTAAAAGAGCTGGCAAAAAAAATAAATATGTAGGTTACATACCTGATGTCACTGAGCTGACAAAGAGGCTACGAAACCATCTCTGTCCGTTATCGCTAATTAAACTCAGCTGACTGGTGTTAGCGCATAGCCAGTTGCTGTTAAAATGCCTACTAGCCTAGCGCTGGGAATCTAAACACTTCAACACCGACATGTAGACTAACATGTTCAAAACTACTGCGTGTTATGGGTTAAGACATGAAATTTCTTGAAGCATTTGGGAACACACTGAATTAACTGGAAAGTAGAGTCCCTGTTAGATTAGCTTGCTTGCAAATGCCGTTGTCCATGACCTGGCAGTTTTATGGCAAGCGGTTTTAACATAGGCTACATTATGGCAAACCGCCTACACTGGGTAAACTTGAAAGCAGAGCTCACCATTGTGTGTGCATGCATGGCAAGCTGTTTTAACATTTAAATGTATTATTCGTAGGAGCAATACACAGGTTTCCCGTTTACCAACAAAACTAGATGCGCGCGCAGCCGTGGGGCAGAAGATGCTTGGTGGCCATCCACAACGTTATAAACTTAACCTAAATAGTCGGCTGCTGTAAGCTACAATCGGAATTTTTTGTATACCCCTGTTGTCTCAATGATAATAACATCTCATTTCAGACTATATTTCAAAGTTTGCCGTTCATTTGCATTATTAATATAACATCGTATTTTGTCATTTTTGGCAAAGACATGCATTACGTTAGGGATATTGAACATATTTAACATTCTCTAACCATTCTCTAACCACGTGATTTCGAATTGGTGCAGTTTTCAGCACAAAAACTCATTTTATTCTTTTGCTCTTTTGCATTGCTCTATGCTGTTCTATAGTGCTTTCTGCCTCTTGGTTGCGCACACATTTTTTCGTGACGTTGCATAGAAATCCATGTATGAGATATTGATAGTAAATTGAATATAACAGTTCAATTTCATGTTGAAATTTTTCTTATTAATAAAAAAAAAGCAATTCATGCTTTAGACCATTTTAATTTAAAACATTTTAAAAACAAAGTACCGGTTCAGGCACCGTTTCGGCACCGGCACCGTTTTAAAAGTATCGATTTAGCACCGGTATCAGATAAAACCCAAACGATACCCAACCCTAATTCTTACCGTAAAATCCTATTTTTTTCTGTTTCCGTTTTGTACACAATTATATTCTGTTAGCTAGACAAAAAAACGAGTACAGTAACCATTGTCAATGAAGGACTGGGCTACAGTAAGACTGAGAGGTGGACATGAGGGATATTTCAATGGTGACAAAACATCTAAACATTTTCACTTGCAGTGCTTAACAATGCCAAAGGGACGATGCATTTTGGGGGCACTGACTATATGAGAAAGAAATTTAGTTTTGACACGAGTGAACTGTTTTGGGAGAGATATGAGCTTTTGCAGGTGAATTGTGGTGTTGTGCTGACCCAGGTCATTTTGGCAAAAGCACCAAGAGTGTTGAGAACGTCCGGTCGGTTTCAAGAAATGAGGCAAAGCAATTGAGAAGGATCTTTGCAATTTTCTTGGCAGGGGATGGAATTTAGTTTTGAAGCATGGGTGAAAGGTTTTGGGAGAGATATGAGCTTTTGCAAGTGAGCATTGGTGTTGAGCTGAACTGTAAGACCGTTTGGCCAAATGATCTTAGTGTTTTGAGAATTAGTGGGGCTGTTAAGCTCTTAAAATAGGGACGATCTTGCTTTTTGTGAAAGAAGCATGAAACTTTCAGGGTTTGTTCTTGATGACCTAAGCTTTAATTTAAGATCTGGAGGCATTCTCAGTTTGACCTCTGAGGTCAGATAGAGGTCACTGACCTCTGTAATCCCTGCTGAAAAAAACAGCCTGACCAGCTAAAGGTGGTTTGCTGGTTGACCAGCTTGTTTGACCACCCTATGATGGTTGACCAGCTAGACCAGCAAATCTCTTGCGAAAACATACCTTAAGCTGGTTTACCCACCTAACGATGGTAATTCAGCTGGTTTTGCTTGTCGTACCACCTCAAGCTGGTCATTTTAGCTGGTGTTGCTGGTCTACACTGCTGGTTTAACTGGCCGTGCCAGCTTATGTTGGTCAAACCAGCATGACCATCTTACACCAACGATGTCAAGCTTAGCAGGCTGGTCACCAGCATGACCATCTTGCACCAGCTGTATCCCACACGACAGGCTGGTCAAACCAGCATGACCAGCTTCCTCAGATGGTCACGCCAGCATATCCAGCTGGTGGCCTAACCAGCTACACCAGCAAAGACCAGCAAGAGCTGGAAGAAAACCAGCAAAGACCAGCTAAAACCAGTTAGGTGGGTAAACCAGCTGAAGGTATGTTTTCGCAAGAGATTTGCTGGTCTAGCTGGTCAACCATCATAGGGTGGTCAAACAAGCTGATCAACAAGCTGGTCAACCAGCAAACCACCTTTTGCTGGTCAGGCTGTTTTTTTCAGCAGGGATATGTTGTGACACTACAGGTGAATGGGGTAAATAAATTAAGTAATAGATATCACCATGAAACTTTCTCAGTTGATTACTCATGTTAAGCTAAGAAAAAAATGTATTGAAAGTTTTTTATATTTTAATGTTTAAATATGCAAATTAGGCCTTATCTCATTAAAAATGCACTAATTTGCATACATTTTAAAAAACAAAATCAGATTGTCTGATAAAGCCAGGCTCAAAATATTTTTTTCATTTTGTTGTTTGTTTGCATCACTGCACGTAATGATGTTCTTAGAGTGCTATCAATGCTATAGATAAGTTTCTCATGCCCAGAAACATGGAAAAACATATTTAGTTTATATTTCTATCACATTTAGATCCTAAGATACACCCATTTCTAATTTTTCGGGCCTTGAAATTTCATATCACAGTGGTACAGGTGAATTATAGGGATGGCGAAATAAAAAAAAAATCTTTACCGGCCACTGAGCCTCATTAACCGGTTAAAGTCGGTCACCGAAAATTCTATAACTGCCATTTATGATACCCGTGTCCTGTCGCGCATCTTTCTCTGCCCGTGAAACAAGTTATCCCCCCATTTTAGAATGGTTAGGCTCCCGTCACACAATGTTAGTTCGTGCCCTTTGTATTATTCATTTTCCCCAATCATTGTCCACTACTTGTGGAGGAATAAGGGTTTTGTTTTGGGGAGAAAAATAATTGCTTTCCCTGCGCACCCACGCACAGGCACACATTACGCACAACGGCGACCTTCCATGCAACGCGGCACCGAGCTCGGGCTATAAAAAGCTCACGTTACAAAGTCACAAACAGAGAACGCTATTTGGTGGTGTTACAGGAAAGTATATTAACCAACGTCTTCGTAAAAAAACTTACCGATTGCCAACAGCCTCTGTAGCGTGCTGCACAAAATCCTTTGCAATAAGTTCCTGTCGTCATGCCATTTAAGTACAGATGAATAATAAAACACAACAAGTAGGCATATGCTAAGTTAGTCTTTCGTGTCTTCGTTTGCCATTACATTGTTACAATTATCATCATGCCATAGTCACGTGTGTGCGCAGTGTAATAACAGACGCTGGCATTCGGGAGCTTTAAAAATAGTGGGTTTTTTTGTTTTTGTTTTTTTTTAACCGGTGGCAGAAAATTTTAACCGGTCAACCACCGGTTAAACGGCTACCGGTTAACATCCCTAGTGAATTACAGGATAATAGAAGTAGATGTCCATAAACCCCTCAGTAATTCTTTCCCCATCTCATATGACAACAAAATGAAAAAAATATTTTGAGCCTGGCTTTATCAGACAATCTGATTTTGTTAAAATGTATGCAAATTAGCGCATTTTTGATGAGATAAGGCCTAATTTGCATATTTAAACATTAAAATATAAAAAACTTTCAATACATTTTTTTCTTAGTTTGACATGAGTAATCAACTGAGAAAGTTTCATGGTGATATCTATTTATTTTTTTTACCCCATTCACCTGTAGTGTCACAACATATTACAGAGGTCAATGACCTCTATCTGACCTCAGAGGTCAAACTGAGAATGCCTCCAGATCTAAAATTAAAGCTTAGGTCATCAAGAACAAACCCTGAAAGTTTCATGCTTCTTTCATAAAAAGCAAGATCGTTGAGCTTAACAGCCCCACTAAATGTAATTTCTTGTTTCTGGAAATGAGCCAAACCAATGGAGAAAAACTGCAACATCTGCATTTGTAAGCTCATAGGACCCCCTGCTGGGCATTTGAAGAAAAACCTCCAAACACTCAGAGAGGAGAGACACATCACACACACTCACACACTACAACACACACACACACAAACACACACCACACACACACTCAGAGAGGAGAGACACACCAAAGGCATCAGCAGCACTCCAGCTGAGTTAAAGCTACATTGTGTCATTTCATCGGTTAATTCTTAATTCTTCTAGAGCACCACTAACCACCAGAGCAGCGCTCTAGAGCATTTATTCCCAACGGGGGTACGCATACCACCAGGGTTGGGTAGTAACGGATTACATATAATCTGGATTACGTAATCAGATTACAAAAATCAAGTAACTATAATCAGCCCAGATTACAATAAAAAAATTGTGTAATCAGATTACAGTTACATTGTTGGGGATTACCTGATTACATGTTATCATGCAAGCAATGCAACTTTTTAATGATAGCCTAGTTATCTTTTAATTCGACAAGCTTCGGGCTTTCCGGTTCGATCCCCCGACCAGTAGAAAAAATGTGGGCGGGGGAAGTGGTTGAGCACTGCTCTCCCATGCCCACATCCATGGCTGAAGTGCCCTTGAGTAAGGCACCTAACCCCTCATTGATCCCCGAGCACCGTTGTAGCAGACAGCTCACTACTCTGGGTTGGTGTGTGCTTCACCTCACTGTGTGCTCATTGTGTGTTTCACCCTAACTGTGTGTTCACTGTGCTTCACTAATTCGTGGATTGGGAGACCAAATTTCCCTCACGGGATCAAAAGAGTATCTATACTTACTTACTAACTTATTTACTATTGGGGCAGGTCTCTCGGCACACTGCCTGATCTTTTCCTCCTAATCTTAATTTAGCCTCTTGTTTTAGTGTTACCGTTTACTTTGAGAAAGTCACCAGGTTCACCTGGTTAAAAAACATCCCAAAGAAATATTTTTCTCACCCCCACAATTGAAATGGACATGGTGTCATTCAATCTCAGGCCATGTCCCTGGGTCAAAAAAATCCATCGAAAGCTAAATTCATTGTCCAGGTGTGCCCTTATAAAGGTTAAGCTGAGTTGTGCATGTTTGGAGAATAGTGATCCATGATCACATCCATGACTAAGTGATCAATTTTGGGATGGGGAAAATTTCAACCACCAAAATACCACCCCCAAAGTGGAAAATAGCTATAGAAATTTATTCGTTTTGGGTGTTTTTCAGACAATGGGACCTGGTGACCTCAAAGTAAATGGTAACACTAAAACAAGGGGCTACATTAAGATTTTTGGAGGAAAAAATCAGTTAATTCACACAGGAATGCTTTACTCAGAGCAAAGAGATTTCTTAGATGTAATGAAATAATAAACAGAAAAATAGAATGAGAATTCTTTCATCAATTCAGTGGTGGTGTCTTTTACTTAAGGGACATATTTATTGAAGTAATCTAAAAGTAATCCTAAAGTAATCAGATTACGTTACATGTTTTTGGTAATCCTGATTACGTTACTGATTACAAAAATTGCCATGTAATTTGTAGTCAGTAATGGATTACATTTCAAAGTAATCTGACCCAACCCTGCATACCACTAGGGGCCAAGTAGCCCAATGGACACTTTTAGCCCCGTAGCCCAATGGAGTATGAATCATGTTAGGATTAGTATGCATACCACCAGGATTAGTATGCATGTTAGGATTAGTATGCATGTTAGGATTAGTATGCATGTTAGTATGCATGTTAGGATTAGTATGCATGTTAGGATTAGTATGCATGTTAGTATGCATGTTAGGATTAGTATGCATGCCACCAGGGCCACGTCTGTGTGTGTGTGTCTGTTTGTCGACTGCTCCTGGTTGTGTGTGTGTGTGTCTGTTTGTCGACTGCTCCTGGTTGTGTGTGTGTGTGTGTCTGTTTGTCGACTGCTCCTGGTTGTGTGTGTGTGTGTTTGTCTGTTTGTCGACTGCTCCTGGTTGTGTGTGTGTGTGTGTCTGTTTGTCGACTGCTCCTGGTTGTGTGTGTGTGTGTCTGTTTGTCGACTGCTCCTGGTTGTGTGTGTGTGTGTACACATACATAACCACAGTGATGCTACTGATATTTTAAAGGTTAAACTTTAACACAGTTTCTGTTCGTATTAAGACTTTATTCAGA
>NW_027468680.1:1264201-1281701 GCF_046254945.1 Alosa pseudoharengus | reverse complement strand
TGTGTGTGTGTGTGTGTGTGTGAGTATACGTGTGTGTGCGTGCGAGTGTGTGTGAGTACACGTGTGTATGTGTGAGTATACGTGTGTGTGTGTGTGTGTGTGTGTGTGTGTGTGTGTGTGTGTGTGACTGTGTGTGTGTATGTGTGTGACTGTGTGTGTGTATGTGTGTGTGTGAGTATATGTGTGTGTGTGTGTGTACCTTTTCCAGCTGAATCCTCTGTATTTGAGGGCCTCTTCCACCAGCTGGTCAAGAACGTAACACACGTGTTCCCCTGATCCAGACTTCAGTTTTGCAGGAGGGAAATCAACCTGGCCTCCCTACACACACACATGCGCAAGCACGCACGCGCACACACACACACACACACACACACACAGGACATATTACATGCATCATTGCTCAGAAACTTCATGTACACCAACCCACAAAACCTGCAAGTGTCACCCTGTTACATAGCGGCATCGCACCACACATCAACACACTCCATCTCTCTCTCTCTCACACACTCCATCTCTCTCTCTCTCACACACACACACACCAGGGCCCGGAGGTGTGACAGGATGTTGGACACAGTGGCGTTGGGGTCGTCGTACTCCTGCGGCGCCTCGAAGGGTCTCCCGGTAGCGCTGATGAGCCACGCGGCGATCACCGTGAACATGTAGAACTGCTCGCCGGGGTTGGACGGCGTGTAGGGGCTCGCGGCGAAGTAGTGTCTGAAACAGACACACAGAGAGACTATGAAACAGCGCAGAGACACGACACGGTACAGGCCCGTTCGCAACAGGTGACTTATCTGAAAAGGCAACATCCGTCTAACCTGGAGAGAGCCTTCATATTGTGCTTGGCCAGAACTTCCTCTTCGTAGTTCAGGACCTTGAGCTTGTCGAGCAGGTCTTCCATGACCACGAACATTTGGTAAGCAGCTCCGGGACCACGCTCATCCTCCTCCCCGCGTCGCCCGTCATCCGCCATGGAAGTTTATCAGTGGCAAACTAGTAAACTGACGCTAACAGAACTGTGAGAGCAAAACAGTTTACACTACTTAGATAAGCGGTCATTCAGCTTCAACCAGTTCTGATGTTAACGTACTACACTGGCGTTAGATATCAGAGATGCTGGGTGACATTTGTTTTGGTCACTGTCACCAAGTGGCCTAAGTTACCGTCAACAACAATTTTTAGTGTAGGCGGTATCGAGTTCACGCAAAGTAACCGACAACCCGCATTACATTGTTCTTTACAAAACGAAAACAGGGTCCAACCACAACGTTAAACACGGGAAATATCTTGAGATATCGGTTTTTAAGTTTACGTCTGGGTCGGTCGCTAGGTGACGCGATGGAGATGATCGCTGATTCTGCGCCCTCTCAGGCAGAGCACACGTTCTTTCTGCTAAACATCGCCACCTGCCGCATTGGAGTATAACACAGGAGACGTTTATGGCTGTGACCAGAGCCATTAGTCTAGTCGTGATCCCCATAGGCCCAATAGTAAACCCAGAAATGTTGAGTACCCTAAAGTTTTATTGCAGAAATGTCATCTATAGGCCTAGTGCGTGGAATTCAACTTAGGTGCCTAAAGTTGCACTTTGGGCAATTTGCATAATTAGCATAAATAGGCAATTAAGGCGAGGCAGTACAGGTGAATAGGGTAAAACAATTAAATGATAGATATCACCATGAAACTTTCTGAGTTGATTACTTATGTTAAGATGAGAAAAAAATGTATTGCATGTTTTTTATAATTTAATGTTTACATATGCAAATGAGGCCCTATCTCATTAAAAATGCTCTAATTTGCATACACACAAGATAGTGTGATAAAGCCAGGCTCAAAATTGTTTTTCCAAGGTAAACACGTATACTTTGGGGGGTGAGTTGGTGAAAACCTTTAAGAAACTTGGTAAGGAGGCAGTGTTGACCTATGGACAGACAGATCAAGAAATTAAGTGTGCCATGCAAAACTAGAAAAGCACTCCGAGAGTGCAGACCTCCGCCAAGGGGGGTGCGCAGGACTGAAGTGCAATTGATTAGACAGGTAATTGGCAGAGAGTCTACAGATGTGAGATCGATGCTTGTGTCAAAATCCTGATTAGCATATGATTATCTTATGCCTTCCCCTAGGTTTGCTGGACCAGGAAGTAGGAGGAATCCCGCAGGGAGCGCTACACGTGGCTCTGACATCATTCAAAACAAACAGACTTGTGTCAGCGCTGGAAGGTGAATCCCGTGTGTTTTACTGAACATCACCTGAAAAGGTGCTGTTGCAAATAGGATTTTTATAGCTAGATTATAACACAATTACACAGTTTCACCAAGCATAAGCCCCCCGCATTCATTTTAATGCCTTTTATTCACCTTTGTTGTACACAAGTCCCAAGCTATTGAAAAGTTTTTTATAAAATAAAAAATTGTAGTTAGTTTGCTCCCTTTCTTTCAATAAAGTATTGGATTCATCACAAATGCCAGCTTGTGTGAGATGAGTTTTTTTTCCCCACCCTATGTCCTTTATGCTTTCAACTATTATGAAAAGTGTTTAAATTTAAAGAAAGAAAGTGTTTAAATTTAGGTTTTGAAGAGGTTAAATGTAAGACTTTTGAAGACCTTTTATGACCATTGTGATTTTAAGCATACGCTTTTTGGTATAGACAACAAATACCAACTTTATTTATCCTTAAAAACCTGAAATGACAGACACTAAATGTATTTTGACCTAGTGCACAATTAAAGACTTTTAAAGCCTGGCTCCTCAACATGTGTTTTAGATCCAATCCCTACTAGATTCCTCAAAAAACTATATGATAGCTTAGCTCCCTTTATTCTCAAGGTAATAAATACCTCATTAGAAACAGGTATATTTCCAACTGCTTTTAAAACCGCTGTTGTGAAACCTTTACTTAAAAAGTCAAATCTTGACCATACCAATCTGAGCAACTACAGGCCTATATCAAATCTACCGTTCCTGAGCAAAGTACTTGAAAAAGTTGTTTGTAATCAGTTAAATACCTTCCTCAACGAAAACAGTATCCTTGAAAAATTCCAATCAGGTTTTAGATCAAATCACAGCACAGAAACGGCTCTAGTAAAAATAGTCAATGATCTCAGACTGGCTACTGACTCAAACAAAGTCTCAATCCTTATTCTTCTGGATTTGAGTGCGGCATTTGACACCATTGATCATAGCATCCTAATTCACCGCCTTGCGAAGTGGGTGGGTCTCTCTGATAATGCTCTAAACTGGTTTCAAACCTACATTACTGGCAGAGATTTTTATATCAGTCTAGGAGATCATGTATCTGAAAAACATGACTTGCCTTTTGGTGTGGCCCAGGGGAGCTGCCTTGGTCCCCTGCTATTTTCCCTATATATGCTTCCATTGGGAAATGTCATAAGTCAGCATAATGTAAACTTCCATAGCTACGCAGATGATACCCAATTGTATATTTCTGTGGAGCCAACTAACCCAGATGGCCTTTGCTCCCTCACTGCATGCCTAACCTCCATTAATCAGTGGATGAGCAAACATTTTCTGAAACTAAATGATGACAAAACAGAGGTACTTTTGGTGGGACCAAAACTAAAGCGAGATATTGTTCTTAGTAATCTGGGGAACTTGGCACACCAGGTCAAACCAAAAGTAACAAGCCTCGGTGTCATCTTAGATGCAGAGTTAAGTTTTAAGCCCCATATCAGTAAAGTTACTCAAACAGCCTATTTCCACTTGAGAAACATTGCCAAAGTGCGGCCCTTTTTAACTCAACAAGATGCAGAAAAACTAATTCACGCCTTTATCACTAGCAGGTTAGACTACTGCAATGCACTTTTCACTGGTCTTCCCAAAAAACATCTAAAGAAATTGGCACTCATACAGAACTCTGCGGCTAGACTTTTAACTAAGACTAAGAAGAGAGAACACATCACCCCTGTGTTGGCTGAACTGCACTGGCTCCCTATTTCCTATAGAATTGATTTTAAGGTTATGTTAATTACTTACAAAGCTCTGAATGGCACAGCACCTTCATATATCTCTGAGCTTTTAATATCTTATCAACCACAAAGGAAACTTAGATCATCCAATTCTAATCTTTTAATCGTACCCAAAGTGCTCCACAAACAAAGTGGAGAAGCTGCTTTTATCCATTATGCCCCCAAACTATGGAACACCCTGCCTCTGTACATCAAGCAGGCGAGTTCAGTAAATATTTTTAAAAAAGATCTGAAAACATACCTGTACAGGAAAGCTTTTAGTTAACTCGTCTTATCCTGTAGACTACTTTTTCAGATTATTCTACATCTGCTGCTATTGGAGGGCGCAGCCAGCCAGAAGCAGATGGGCTCCCCCTATTAAGTCAGGTTCTGCTCAAGGTTTCTTCCTGGAATATGGGAGTTTTTCCTTGCCACAGTTGCCATATGGCGTGCTTGTGGGGGGTAAGAGGGTTAAGGCTGCCAGTCTTATGACATGTCATTTTCTATATTTTTGATATGTTGCTGAGTGGATCGATCATAAACGGCCCCAGCAATGAAGAAATGTGATTGATAATGACTGACTGACTATTATTTTGTTACATGCTTCAAATGTAAAGCACTTTGAGCTGCATTCTGTGTATGAAAGGTGCTATACAAATAAAGCTTATTATTATTATTATTATTATTACTATCTGCTTTTGTGTGTATGCAAATTAGAGCATTTTTAATGAGATAGGGCCTCATTTGCATATGTAAACATTAAATTATAAAAAAACATGCAATACATTTTTTTCTCATCTTAACATAAGTAATCAACTCAGAAAGTTTCATGGTGATATCTATCATTTAATTTTTTTACCCTATTCACCTGTACTGCCTCGCCTTAATTGCCTATTTATGCTGATTATGCAAATTGCCCAAAGTGCAACTTTAGGCAACCAAGTTGAATTCCACCCACTAGGCCTATAGATGACATTTCTGCAATAAAACTTTAGGGTACTCAACATTTCTGGGTTCATGAAATCACGACTAGACTATTACATATAAAGGTACCTTTATATGGCTCTGGTTGTGACCCGTCCCAAGTTGAATGTATTTATGTTAAGACCTTGTGGCTTGACCTTCTTAACTGGCTCCGTCCTAAATGTTTTATGTTAGGCAACTTTGATTCAAAGGACATTATTTACAAAATCTATTTATAAAAGATTTCTAAACGAGTTTATTTGAAATAGTTGTCAAGTTTCTCTTTAACGTTATTGTATTTGACAGACACTGTTCTCCAGATATTGTACTTTGTATGTGACAAACAAATAACTTGAACTTGAACCAATAACTGTATATACAGGCATCGACTTACATTTATTCACTTAGCAGATGCTTTTATCCAAAGCGACTTACATCTGTCAATATGGTGCGATCCACTTATCCACTTACATCTGCCAATTATGGTGTGATCCCGTTGTCCAAAGGGCTCCTCTTACGAGTAGACAAGTGAACATTGAGTGCATACCAAGGCTATATTTACTGATTGAATTTGTTTTTGTGATTTTGATTGTGACTTTTTATTGTATGAAAAAGCACCTAGAAGAACAAAGTGCAGAGCATGCAGTGACTTCAGACCCCAATCAGATATCAGATATATATTCTTCTTATTAGTGTATATAGTATTCTTATTAAACACTAGTGTATATGTTATTCTATGGCTACTTGAAATACATTTCATTTTGTGTCTTTCTCTTTAAGGCATAGCATAAATAAGCACCACAACTCTTTAACCTAGGATACACACACACACACACACACACACACACACACACAAACACACCGTTCACTACTGCATGTGCCACACAGGAGCAGTAGATGGCGCCAGACTCTGTCAGATCAGATGAGCCGGATACAGAGTCAGGCGTCTCCTCCTCACATGATGTCACTTCCTCTCTCTCTCTCCTCCTCAATCCTAACAGTAGTCACGTCACACGTCACTCTCCCTCTCTCCCTCTCTCTCTCTCTCTCTCCCCCTCTCTCCCTCTCTCTCTCTCTCTCTCTCTCCCTCTCTCTCTCTCTGACAGATGGCAGTAAGCTCCTCCCTCCTCTGTGGCCGTCTCCGTGGTGACCCCTCAGGCGTCCAGCGGCACGCTGGTGGCGCCCTCCTCGGACAGCGGACCCTGGCGCTCGCGCTCCGTCACTTCCTGCTTGCGCTTGCTCTTGGGGGGCGTGGCGACGGCGTGGGTGGAGTCTCCCTCGGCCCCGCCCTCCTCACCCTCGGCCACGGAGCGCGGTGTCGGGCGCAGGCGGATGTTCGGGGCCTTCTGGGCGATGGACTGGCGTAGTCGCTGACCGCTCTGCCGCATGCGCTGCCGCTGCTCGTTAGTGGGCACCACGCGCTGGCCCAGCCCCCGGACACGCCCCCCCAGCGTGGCTCCGCCCTGACGCAGCGTGGCGCCCGTGCGACGCAGGTTCTCGCTGGTGCGCTGGCGTGTGGCCAGAAGCCCCGCCCTCAGGCGTGACACGCGCGTGGACTCCACCTCCTCCGCCGTCACGTAGTCGTCGTCCGACGACAGGTCCCCCGGGGCCTCGTACTCGTCAGGCTCCACCTCCAACGCCGACGCACCCGCCCCCTTAGGAACCTTCAGCACCGCCACCGACGGCAACTCAGTATCCCCCTGGAGAGAGGGAGGGAGAGAAGGAGGGAGAGGGAGAGAGAGAGAGGGAGAGAGAGGGAGGGAGAGAGAGGGAGAGAGAGGGAGAGAGAGGGAGGGAGAGACAGAGAGGGAGGGAGGGAGAGAGGGAGGGAGAGAGAGAAGGAGGAAGAGAGAGAGGGAGAGAGGGAGGGAGAGACAGAGAGGGAGGGAGAGAAGGAGGGAGAGAGAGAGAGGGAGGGAGAGAGAGGGAGAGAGAGGGAGGGAGAGACAGAGAGGGAGGGAGGGAGAGAAGGAGGAAGAGAGAGAGGGAGGGAGGGTGAGAGCATTCCATATGACTAATATAGTATCACCATGACTCCCTAACACACACACTTTACTGATGAAGCAGGACACCACACCCAACACAGA
This sequence comes from Alosa pseudoharengus, assembly GCF_046254945.1. Taxonomy (NCBI): domain Eukaryota; kingdom Metazoa; phylum Chordata; class Actinopteri; order Clupeiformes; family Clupeidae; genus Alosa; species Alosa pseudoharengus. Next base: position 1,274,686 of record NW_027468680.1, on the reverse strand, counting down.
GAGAGATATACCACGCCGTGAGAAAGAGAGAGGGAATCAGTGTGTGTGTGTGAGAGAGAGAGATATACCATGCCGTGAGAAAGAGAGAGGGAATCAATGTGTGTGTGTGTGAGAGAGTCAGAATGTGTGTGTGTGTGTGTGTGCGAGCAGATATTCTGAGGTCTCAATAGTTGTCCTAATATAGAGTTCTGAGGATCACAGCAGTCATGGCCATTTAACACACACAGACACACAGACACACACACACACACACACTGCTGAAATCCTACTCCACTTACAGTCTAGCTGTACCACACTTAAACACACTTACAGTAACCTTAAAGTAAGTGTGTGTGTCTGTGTGGATGGCCATGTGTGTGAGTGTGTGTGTGTGTGTGTGGTTGGCCGTGTGTGTCTGTGTGGATGACCATGTGTGTGAGTGTGTGTGTGTGTGTGTGTGTGTGTGTGTGTGTGTGTGTGTGGTTGGCCGTGTGTGTGTGTGTGTGTGTATGGGGAGAGTGCTATTGTAATTTATTGTATTAGGTGTCTGGGAATTTTTGTGCGTGGATGCGGTTCATATGTGTCGAGCTCTGTAGGCATGTATGAGTGTGTGTGTGTGTGTGTGTGTGTGTGCATATATGTGTGCGTGCGTGCGTGTGTGTGTGTGTGTGTGTGTGTCTGTCAGACTCTAACTTTAGAGGCCTGTCATAAGCAGCTGCTCTGAGAGGCCGAGTGTCAAACTGTATGCACCCCCTCCACACACACACACACACACACACACACACACACACACACACACACACACAAATGCAGTGGCATTCATCATATAAACAAGTAAACACATAATAAAGAAATATAGAATATAGAATATAGAATATAGAAATATAGAATATAGAATATAGAAATATAGAATATAGAATATAGAAATGTAGAATATAGAATATAGAATATAGAAATACAGAACATGGAATATAGAAATATAGAATATAGAATATGGAATATAGAATATAGAAATATAGAAATATAGAATATAGAAATATAGAATGAAATATAGAATATAGAATATGGAATATAGAATATAGAAATATAGAAATATAGAATATAGAATATAGAAATATAGAATGGAATATAGAAATACAGAATATAGAAATGTGTGCCTGTGAGAGTGTGCATGTGAAAGTGTGCGTGAGAGTGTGTGTGTGAGAGTGTGCGTGTGAGAGAGTGTGCGTGAGAGAGTGTGCGTGCAACATGTGTTTGCATATGTGTGTGTGTTAATACAAACATAGGTTTACTTAAATCATGTCCCTCAGGTTTCTCATTTCTTTTTGCCAAAAACGTAATCAAATACATGGAATAACATGTTCTATAGCAGGGGTTCCCAAACTTTTCCCAAACTTTTCCACGACAAGGCCCCCCAAATACCACTAGGTTCTGGCCAAGGACCCCCGTGATGCGTTATTAAACTCATCGAGAATACTACGGCAAATGTAAAAATACATTAAGCTAATCCTAATAATTATTTTATCCACAAACACTTCGCAATGGAGCATACAGTGTGTAAAAATTGTATTTGGGGCTCTCTGCTATATGAGAGCTATCACTCTACTATTATTCCCAGTCATTATCATGGAAAATATAATGTTCAGATATGCGACACATTATTATAATGGCATTTTATGACAACCCTCATAGTAATAGGTATATTTTAACATTTTCAAATGTATTTATTTGTTGCTTTTATTTTCCCTTCCAACTTGCTGAGGCCCCCCCCAGAGGGCCCCGGCCCCCACTTTGAAAACCACTGTTCTATAGGTTGCAACATAATCAAATACATGGAATAACATGTTCTATAGGTTGCAACGTAATCAAATACATGGAATAGCATGTTCTATAGGTTGCAACGTAATCAAATACATGGAATACCATGTTCTATAGGTTGCAACGTAATCAAATACATGGAATAGCATGTTCTATAGGTTGCAACGTAATCAAATACATGGAATAGCATGTTCTATAGGTTGTGACATTTTAATACATATTGTGCTGCCAGGGCAGCAGAGGCCAGAAGTAAATTGGTGAATTGGCCATTTGATCATATTTCTCACAGTGTGGAACAAAGTGTGTGTGTGTTTGTGTGGTGTGTGTGCGTGTGTGTGTGTTTGTGTGGTGCGTGCATGTGTGCGTGTGTGGCGTGCGTGCGTGTGTGTGTGTTTTTTTGTGTGGTGCGTGCGTGTGTGTTTGTGTGGTGTGCGTGCGTGCGTGTGTGTGTTTGGTGTGCATGCGTGTGCATGCGTGTGTGTGCGTGTGTGTGCGTGTATGTGTGTGGTGTGCATGCGTGTGCGTGCGTGTGTGTGTGTGTGCGTGTGTGTGTGTGGTGTGCGTGCGTGTGCGTGTGTGTGTGTGTGTGTGCATGCATGTGTGCGTGCGTGCGTGTGTGTGTGTGGTGTGCGTGCGTGTGTGTGTATGTGTGTGCGTGCGTGTGCATGCGTGTGCGTGTCCATGTGTGTGTGTGAGAGAGAGAGTCTCACCTGGTAGATGACGACCCTGAAGCGGTTTCGTGTGAGCAGTTCGTCCTGCGAGGTCTCGACCTTCCTGACGCGCGTGTTCTGCTTGTCCACCCTGGTCTTCACCTCCTTCACGTGCGCACTGACCCGCCGAGACTTCTGCAGCAGCTTCTGGACCGTAGCGGCCGTCTGAGCGTGCTCGCTGCCCAGCGCCGACACCTGGTCAAGGTCGAGACCACAAGGTCAAGGTCAAACTCTCTCCGCCTCACAAAAACCAACATCGAGAGACACAACACACAACACAACATCGAGAGACACAACACACAAACCAACATCGAGAGACACAACACACAACACAACATCGAGAGACACAACACAACATCGAGAGACGCAACACACAACACAACATCGAGAGACACAACACACAACACAACATCGAGAGACACAACACACAAACTAACATCGAGAGACGCAACACACAACACAACATCGAGAGACACAACACACAACACAACATCGAGAGACACAACACAACATCGAGAGACGCAACACACAACACAACATCGAGAGACACAACACACAACACAACATCGAGAGACACAACACACAAACCAACATCGAGAGACACAACACAACATCGAGAGACGCAACACACAACACAACATCGAGAGACACAACACACAACACAACATCGAGAGACACAACACAACATCGAGAGACACAACACACAACACAACATCGAGAGACACAACACACAACACAACATCGAGAGACACAACACAACATCGAGAGACACAACACACAAACCAACATCGAGAGACACAACACAACATCGAGAGACGCAACACACAACACAACATCGAGAGACACAACACACAACACAACATCGAGAGACACAACACAACATCGAGAGACACAACACACAACACAACATCGAGAGACACAACACACAACACAACATCGAGAGACACAACACACAACACAACATCGAGAGACACAACACAACATCGAGAGACACAACACACAACACAACATCGAGAGACACAACACAACATCGAGAGACACAACACAGGTACTGCACAGAAAAGCACACGGACAAGAGCAGCATAAATAATAACAAACAAAAAATACTACACAGGAGATAAATAAGACAGTAAATAAGTGACCTCAAAATAATAAATACCTCATTAGAAACAGGTATATTTCTGACTGCTTTTAAAACCGCTATCTAGATCATCCCGACAAACACAGGACGTCCCCCAGACATTAAGCGGACATTCACAACCTCCCTGATTGGTCCCCAACATCCTGTTCTCTAGCTAACGTCACCAGAAGGTTATTGATGTCTGGAGCAAATTCTCCTTTTGGTCCTTGTGTGATGTCCGGTGTCTGACCTTTTGGGGACGTCAATTGCCTCGTTTATAGCAGATATATAAAATCTTTGTTTGTTTGGTATTTTGAAACAATATGGTTGGTACAGTTTAGCTTAGGCTAGCCTACTCTGAATGTTTTGAACAATACAATTACGGGATATGCCGTTTTATTACGTTTATTACGTTTTTAGCTTTTTTTTAAATTATGAAACTAGACACTCTAGCACACCTTATATGTGATTTTAGGAACTCTGTGATGAATGGTAATGAAATATATGACGATCGTGAAACTCATGAAAAATCTGGACATTTTATCATAACTTGCGTTGCCGCTTTGGGTCGAATCAGTGACGCATGCACGTCAGGTCAAAACCAGTGGGTCTATCACGAGGTGGCAGTCTCGCTAGGTCTCGTTGATCACTTCCCGGAAGGTTTACACAAGTAAGCAACAGGCAACACAACACATTTCATGAAAGACGTTATATCTCCATTTCTAGAAAAAAACAGCGATTTTCATGAAAACTAGCCACTGTTTAGCTTGGTATTTCTCAGGAACAGAGGCATGTAGAAATACACTGTTTGCACCCACCGAGGGCTTAAAGTCTCACCTTTTAATCGAGCTATTGTATGTGTTCATAGCTATAACACAGAATATGCTGTGGCTGTACAAAAATCATCAACAATTGTCTAGATTGCTGGCACTCTAGGACAAAGCTCCCGAAAACAGCTTGGCATTCAATGGGCTCTATCTTCCATGCGGGCGCAATTGACTTTGTATACTCGCGCGTTTGTCTTTCCTATTTTGCAGTCAGCGCATATTGTAATTTTCCCTCCACAGGTACATGCCTGTAAATTAGGGAATTCGATTGCGCCCACGGGGGCGGTTCAGCGAAAAGACTGGGCGTGTTCCGGCGCAAACGTTCACTGTTGATATTTTGCAGTTTCAGAAAACAATTCCGCCACAGACCAGAAACTCCCTGGTCTAAAGTCTGTGGCGAAAATGCAGATGCTATTTTAAGGGCGCATGCATGACCACAGGCCTGCATGAATGAATGCGTTGCACACCAATCTACAGACACCTCCGTGCACAGACGGAAACATTCAAAGCCTTGATAATATTTCCCGGTTTTGTTCGTGCATTGGTGACCTAAATATTTAGTAGCCTATATAGTACAACATCTACATGCAATATCTTTACAACAACGCCTAATTACGACCTATTAATCTGGACAACTTTATAGGCTACAGCCCTATAAACGCTAAAGTTACTTTTAGTTTTGTTCCAATTTACCGTTGTGTAAGGTTTTAAGCACCAAGCTTTGCTATGTTCCCTCCATCCTTTCGTTATTTTCAAAAAACGTTTTATATCCATGATGGCCTTGAAGTCTTGAGTTAGTGAATTAGCTTAAAGGAGAAGTTCGGTGTGAAATTGACCTTAGCTGTACTGAAAGATGTTGCCGAGTACTCACATGTGTCCAATAGGCACCTTCGCTCACCCCCTAGCATTCCAAATTACGCCGTTTTTAGCCGAGTAGCTGTGGGGGCATAGCGTAGCCTATGCAACTAAATCGCTATTTTTACACCATTAAAAAGGTTCCAAGTAACTCCACACTGCATTGGTAGACTTTTGAGGGTCTTGGAACCTTTTTAATTGTGTAAAAATAGCGATTTAGCTGCATAGGCTACGCTATGCCCCCCACAGCTACTTGGCTAAAAACGGCGTAATTCGGAATGCTAGGGGGTGAGCGAAGGTGCCTATTGGACACATGTAAGTACTCAGCAACATCTTTCAGTACAGCTAAGGTCAATTTCACACCGAACTTCTCCTTTAAATCAGCTTTTCATGTGCTGTTAACCAGCAACAGATAGTACAAGAAAGCAGCAAGTATGGTTACAATTTCTGTACAATTTCTGTAGTTGCTGCATCCATTCATTGTTATTCTCTCTCCTGCTCAAATAAATGTTGTGCGTGAATTAAGTTGATGATAACGTGTTTACAAACTCTGCTTTACAGAAAATATTGTAAATAGTCTACTGTCACGCAGTTAATGGGATACTGTGCAGAGTTGAAAGTTAGGTCAACTTAAACGAAGCCCTTGCTTGGCCGCCTGTGCTGCGCAACGCACACTTAGCTCCTCTCATCTATACAATGTAGTTCCCATTTCTGTAAACCATACATAATTTCAAAGAAAAATATTACCACTCGAGGGAAATCAGTGTGGTGTCCATGTGAAAAAATAGGCATAAATCTAGCGTACACATTTTCACGAATCACTGATGTGTTGATGACATAAATTAGGAAATGTTAGAGGACTTAAGGAGACGTGATGTTGAACTGCATGCCGGTGCCATTTAACCCAAATGCCCCAGCGGCAGCACGGGAGAGAAGAGATTAACTGACAGAAGATATGCATTGTCTATAGAGAGGTAATGTTAGATTACATTGTACATTGCAAATATATCACCATGCATTCATAACCTCGTGATTAAGTGAGAATGATCCCAAAACATCGGAAAGTATGTCTTTGTGACAATTCTGCATTACATTTTGTCAAGATGAAAAATCAATAGCTAACTGTTCCCAACTGAACAGTGATTATAGCGCTGTGAACTAGAGGGTGACAATTTTTCGGGACTCCCGCGGGTCACGGTATTCCCGCGGGTTTCCCGCAGTACGGGAGTAAATTTCACTGTTGGTAACGTGATTGGGACGGGACAGGAAATAATAAACGGGAGCTGGCGGGAAGCCAGAGATTATTAACTTAAAAAATGACGCTGCAATGCAGTGAGTGCGCCCAAAGACGTGAGGCATTTCGTTTTAGAAAAGAGAACCAATTACAACCCACAATACGTTTGTTGTTGATTGGTAGCCTATCAGAGCAAGACAAGCAGCTGCCCTGTTCACAATCAATCAGCTTCAGCGATAGGCCCTAAGGCAAAATGGATGCAAAGAAACAGTTACAGGCGAAAGTATCAGCAAAGGACAACTCTATTCAATTGCACGAGCTGTCCGGGAAAGCGATTCTCGTTGAGTTTAATGTGTCATGCAATGTTGGGGCATGACACCTTGACGATCGCATTCCTCAATATATTTATCGCATAACCCTGGCGGAACACAAAAAATTGTTTTGTTTACTCATAGCAACGTTGCTATGCTTCGCTGGTTTAACGTGATGAGAACGGTGCAAACTTAACTGATGGGATGAGATCTAACTATGAAATGATTTAAGCATAGCCTACAGCAAAGTACTGTAAAGTATGTAATTTTAATATAGCCCAAAATGATCGGCTATTAAAGAAAAGTTAGACAAGGCTTTCTGCCCTACCAAAATGTATGGTCACCGCACGCTACTGTAGCCTAACAGTCGGATGACTTTAGACATCAACATAGGGAGCGGGACGGGATTCGGGAGTCTTTCTCTCGGGATTTTGCGGGACAGAATTTTTTTGGGGGGGGCTGTCACGTGATCGGGATATGACGGGAGTATTTGTGCGGGCTCGGGATGGGACGGGAGTGAAAATTGCTTCCCGTGTCACCCTCTACTGTGAACGCTCCTGGCTGCGCCTGGCAAATACGCCACCATAATAGCAATCAGCTATGGAACAAGCGTGCCTGTTGTTAAAGGGAATGTGAGATGACGCTCTGATTGGTTTATTGCACGTTACGCCCAAACCACACCCATGATTAATGTAGCTACTTCAGACCACCCCATTTTAGATTTGCATCGGGCGCAACAGTCAATATCCCGCCGGTAAAATAGCATCAGCGCCCAAGATCCGCCCACAAAGTCACTTGCGTTTTGCGCGAAGACACTTCCGTTTCAGACCATTAAAATAGGGCCCAATGAGTTAAGGAAAAAGACACCGTAGACGTGAAAGTATTGGATCTAACCCGGTATAAAACTCCAGCTGACATGCTAAGTATCTTCGAAGAGGATGTGAGCTATCATGCATGTCTGGATAAAAATCAGCTGAGAAACCAAATGTAAGTGCGTCAATATGTAGCTGACAAGATATGGATATGCATAACCGTTGTATAATGTGATCTGATGGTGGACACCGACATTTTGACGATTGGTCCTGTCTCGACTTTTCTGACTCGTTTTGAATCGCCTTTACTGCTTCAGAGTGGCTGCCTACAGGCATGCACAAACATGTGGGTAGTGATGTAGTGGTATCGGCGCAATGTATGATTTCCAGCCGTGTTATTTGCTATTGTGGAACTATTTTTTCAGACATCTCACAACCACGTATAAATTTCCGGTCAATATTTGAGCCTGAAGGATAGACGGTGGCGCAGTAATATTAACGTGTAATGAGTCTTCCAACAGAAATCAATGGGATTTTACAAAATGCCAAATAAAACACGACAGAAACTGTATTTCGCTATGCTACATGTTTTGGAACATCAACGAACACCACTAACCACTCGGTGAGTTGCACAGTTTTGAAAACGAACGTAAAGGGTTGTTTTAAGGACATGTTTGTGCATGCCTGTAGGCAGCCACTCTGAAGCAGTAAAGGCGATTCAAAACGAGTCAGAAAAGTCGAGACAGGACCAATCGTCAAAATGTCCACCACTCTAGTTCATCCAAAACAAACCAGAAAAGGGACTCAAAGTGCTAAATACCGGAATTATCCTTTAAACAAAGTCTCAAACCTTATTCTTCTAAATTTGAGCGCAGCATTCAACACCATTGATCACAGCTTTGTAATTCACCTCCTTGCGAAGTGGGTTGGTCTCTGATAATGTTCTAAAGCGGTTTCAAACCTTATGTCAAACATTACTGGCAGATATTTTTATGTTAGTCTAGGAGATCATTAACCTGACCCTAGCCAGATGAATTTCGTTCCGCTTAGCTCCGCCTAGCTTCACTCACATCCATCTGGGACCTCTTCCATTGAGAGTGATTTCTGCGACCGATTTTATGGTACAGCCAATCAGGACGCAGGGCGGGAGTTTCATAGATGTGACATAGCGTAGAAGCGACTGTGAGACTGTTATTAGCGTCACGGGTTGGCTTCGATGTGAGTGGTTGAAGTAGCATGTCAATAGATGACGGACAAGTGGCTTATTCAATCATATGCAAGCATTTTTTGATTAGGCCCAGCCTTCTGAAGAAACACTTCAATGGATCGGTTCCAGATGGATGAGTGGAGCTAGGCGGAGCGAAATTCATCTGGCTAGGGTCAGGTTAGGAGATCATGTGTCTGAAAAACATGACTGGCCTTGGGGAGCTGCCTTGGTCCCCTGCTATTTTCCCTATATATGCTTCCGTTAGGGAACATCACAAGTCAGCATAATGTAAACTTCCACAGCTATGCAGACGATACCCAATTATATATTTCTGTGGAGCCAACTAACCCAGATGGCCTTTGCCCCCTTATCGCCTGCTTAGCCTCCATTAATCACTGAACACTGAGCCTGCTTAGCCTCCATTAATCACAGAACACTGAACACCGAACACACACCACCCAACTCCGTACCAACACACCACCCAACTCCACACCACCCAACTCCACACACCAACACACCACCCAACTCCACACATAACCCAACACACCACCCAACTCCACACCACCCAACTCCACACATAACCCAACACACCACCCAACTCCACACATAACCCAACACACCACCCAACTCCACACCACCCAACTCCACACATAACCCAACACACCACCCAACTCCACACCACCCAACTCCACACACCAACACACCACCCAACTCCACACATAACCCAACACACCACCCAACTTCACACATAACCCAACACACCACCCAGCTCCACACCAACACACCACCCAACTCCACACCAAACCCAACTCTACACCACCCAACTCCACGCACCAACACACCACCCAGCTCCACACCAACACACCAAACACAACTCCACACCAAACCCAACTCCACACCACCCAACTCCACACATAACCCAACACACCACCCAGCTCCACACCAACACACCACCCAACTCCACACCTAGCTTGTTTGTCAGTACCAGTCTGTAGTCTTGTCCAAGCCCAGCAGTTAGTGTTGAGTGACCGTGTGAGTGTGTGTGAGGTGTGTGTGTGTGTGTGTGTGTGTGTGAGGTGTGTGAGGATGCAGCTGGTGTTGAGTGACTGTATGAAGTGTGTGTGTGGTGTGTGTGTGGTGAGGTGTGTGAGGATGCAGCTGGTGTTGAGTGACTGTATGAAGTGTGTGTGAGGTGTGTGTGTGTGTGTGAGGTGTGTGAGGATGCAGCTGGTGTTGAGTGACTGTATGAAGTGTGTGTGTGAGGTGTGTGTGGTGAGTTGTGTGTGTGTGTGTGTGGTGAGTTGTGTGTGTGTGAGGTGTGTGTGTGTGTGGTGTGTGAGGTGTGTGTGTGGTGAGGTGTGTGTGTGTGGTGTGTGTGTGTGTGGTGTGTGTGTGTGTGAGGTGTGTGTGGTGTGTGTGGTGAGGTGTGTGTGTGGTGTGTGTGGTGAGGTGTGTGTGTGTGTGTGTGTGTGTGGTGTGTGTGTGGTGTGTGTGGTGAGGTGTGTGTGGTGTGTGTGTGGTGAGGTGTGTGTGTGGTGTGTGTGTGTGTGTGTGGTGAGGTGTGTGTGTGGTGTGTGTGTGTGTGTGGTGAAGTGTGTGTGGTGTGTGGTGT
>NW_027468680.1:1251701-1259201 GCF_046254945.1 Alosa pseudoharengus | reverse complement strand
TTGGCTACCATGAAACTTGACTCTGCCTTAGCCAATCATAATCGCTTACGTCATTATTAACCCACCTCCTCGCTAGCTGTGAGCCAGGGGTGCATTCGGATTACACAGTTTATTCAATCAATGCATAGTAACGCACCGCATTTAACGTCCAGTAACGTTAACGCCGTTGTAACGACGGGAAAAGTAATTAGTTAGATTACCTCGTTACTGAAAAAATAACGTTGTTACCTAACGGCATTCTTTTAAACGGCGTTATTCCAAACACTGGTCACCACAGCTAGGTTTTTAGCTTGTTTGTAGGTTTTTTGAGGGATGGCTTAATAACAGACATCTTAAACGACTGCGGTACATGCCCTGATAGCATTGAATTATTTATAATCTGGAGCAAAACATTATCCAGGAAGGGGAGAGCAGTCTTAAGAAGGTGAGTAGGAATAGGGGTCTAGTAGACTAGCTTATGCTGGTAGGTGGTTTTAGCTGGTCTAGTAGACTAGTTGTAGATTTTGATGAGGAAGTTGTGGAAGTGAGATCTAATATGTCGATGGGTGTAAATGAATTAAATGTTGTTCCAGGTCTCATCTGTGATTCTGTTATATTTTCGCTCTCATTCAGCAATGGAGTATGCATACACACACACACACACACTCTTAAACACCCACCTACACACACACACAGACTCTCTCACACACACAGACACACACACACACATTGCTGTCAGGTGTTTACATATACCAAACACACACCAAAGTATTCCAGAAGCCAAGTGAGGTGTAGTGAAAAAGGTTTATTTGTAGACGTTTGGTCCCATTGATTAACATGCAGAGTTTAGACAGTAACACACACACACAGCATCACAAGCAGTCACACATTCACAAACAGTAAACACAGTAGAAACACAAACACACACACACACACATACATACACACACACACACAGACACACACACACACACACACACACATTGCTTTCAGGTGTTTACATATAACTGTTACAGACATCTAGACATTCATGAGCTGAGTAATCACTGAGGCTGTCTTTCTGTGTCTTTCACACACACACACACACACACACACATACACACAAATACACAGACACACAAACACACACACACACATGTGCACAAATATGCATGCTCTCACACACGCACACACACATACAGATGCGCACACTCATACACTCTCTCTCACACACGCATGCACACATGCACACTCACTCACACACATACTGCACATACAGACAGGAAGACAGCGGCTCAGTGCTACACTTAGGCCATAATCAGCTGCCGGCCCTCCACCTTTGACCTTTAACCCCTAAGAACCCCTGACCTCTATGCCCATCTACCCCCCCCCCCACCCATGATCATGCACATACTATGCAAGAGGAATTAAAGACACACACACACACACACACTCATACACACATACAAACGCCATCATAAGCTGATGCTTCCTGGACCCTGAGGAAAAATCTCCTTCATTTAAACAGAGCACACACACACACACTGACTCACTCACTCACTCACTCACTCACACACACACACACACACACTCACACACGCACACAAACACTCAGACACTCACTCACTCACTCACTCACTCACTCACTCACACACACACACACACACACTCACACACACACACACACAAACAGCATCATCAGCTGATGATAAATCTTCTGCATTCGTCTCCTCTTCGTTATGGGGTGGCGGCAGCTGGGTGGTTGTCATAGTGACCGTTGCTACAAGCCCCTGTGGTTGTCGGGAGGGAAGTGACCCAAGTTCTGCTTCTGACCTCGCCGGCCCCGCCTCCTGTCAGGGCACTTCCTGTTGGGACAGGAAGCAGGGGTCAGAGGGCACAGTCCCTGTGTGTCTGTGTGTGTGTGAGAGAGAGTGTGTGTGTGTGTGTATGTGTGTGTGTGTATATGTGTATGTGTGTGTGTGTGTGTATGTGTGTGTGTATGTGTATGTGTATATGTGTGTGTGTGTGTATGTGTATATGTGTATGTATGTGTGTGTGTGTGTATGTGTGAATGTGTGACTGTGCATGTGTGTGTAAGTGTGTGTGTGTGTACAGTATGTGTGAGTGTGCATGCATGCGTGTGTGTGTATGTGTGAGTGTGCATGCATCAGTGTGCATGTGTGTGTGTGTGTGTTTGTTTGTGAGTGAGTGTGCGTGTATGAGTGTTCATGGGCATGTGTATGTGTTGTGTGCATGTGTGTGAGTGTGTTGCATATGTGTGTGTGTGTGTTGCATGCGTGCGTGTGTGTGAGTGTGTGTGTAAGTCTGTGTGTGTGTGTGTGTGTGTGTGTGTGTTGCAAGCGTGCATGTGTGTGAGTGTGTGTGTGTTGCATATGTGTGTGTGTGTGTGTGTTGCAAGCGTGCATGTGTGTGTGTGTGTGTGTGTTGCATATGTGTGTGTGTGTGTGTGTTGCAAGCGTGCATGTGTGTGAGTGTGTGTGTAAGTCTGTGTGTGTATGTGTGTGTGTGTGTGTGTGAGTGTGCATGTGTTGCATATGTGTGTGTGTGTGTGTGTTGCATGCGTGCGTGTGTGTGTGAGTGTGTGTTACCAGGCGATGCACATGATGACAGCGCAGATGACGGTGATCTGAGTGGCAGCGATGATGCTGGCGATGAGAACGTAATGTAGCCGCCGCCCGTCAGGCACCACGTACAACACACTCACGTCCTCACAACGCACTCCCCAGAACCCTGCCTCACACCTACACACACACACACACACACACACACACACACACACACAACATAATCATGTACAACACACTCACGTCCTCACAACGCGCTCCCCAGAACCCTGCCTCACACCTACACACACACACACACACACACAACATAATTACGTACAACACACTCACGTCCTCACAGCACGCTTCCTTACGGTCACATGTGATGACTTACGGCCCTTTATGATAACTCATGTTCACACTGCAAAAAATGAAATCTAACCAAGTGTTATTAATCTTATAATAAGATCAAAAAATCTATTTGGTACTGTTTTTAGTATGAAAAGACTTACCTCTCTCTTGCAAGATCATTTTGACTTAATTTAAGGAGTCTTATCAAGACAAATTTACTCAACGCACTGGCAGACAAATTTGTTTGTTTTAGGACAAATTTTCTTAAAGGTGCCATGTGTAAGAATTGAGGTAAAAAAATATAAAAAATGAGCTACATGCATCAAAAGAATGAGAAGAAATAAGGGCGATGATGTCATTAAAAAAATGACAAGGTATAGTGCTGCAGAGATATCAACCTGAATTAGCATGCTAAATTACTAGCCACAGCCCGACAAGTGTCATAGTACCTGTTTCGGCCATGGGAGGCAGTATGCGGGCAACATAACCGCCAGCCAAACTGCAGTACACGTGTCTCGGTTGTTACTCTAGGGTAGACCAACTCACTTTCTGGAGGTATACTGCCCCCATCTTTTATGGAATGTGGAGTATGAATTGATTTTTTGGTGGGCATTACACATGGCACCTTTAACGCACTGCCAGAAAAATTTGCTTGTTTTCAGGATCAGATGTCAAACTTTTCTTAAATTAAGTAAAATGATTTCACAAGAAAGCGCTAGGTAAAGTCTCTTTATACTGAAAACAATACAAACTAGTTGTTTTGATCTTGATATAAGATTAATACATCTTGGTTAGATTTTATTAGATAAGCGGTTTTTGCAGTGCACATAACTAGTTGTTTTGATCTTGATAAGATTAATAATCTTGGTTAGATTAGATAAGCGGTTTTTGCAGTGCACATAACTAGTTGTTTTGATCTTGATAAGATTAATAATCTTGGTTAGATTAGATAAGCAGTTTTTGCAGTGCCCATATGTGCAAAGAGCTGCTCACTCTTTAAATTACTCCCCCTGGTGGCGGTTGTTGAAGTGCACATATGTGACCAGTCATGGGAAAACCAGGCTCAAGTCGCAGAGACGCAAGTCGCGAAAAACGACTTTAAAAAGTTTTTTTTTTTTCAAAATTAGTTATTTTCGTTTTTTTGCAGAATGTGCAAGTTGAAGTCCTAAAGAAGCAATTCCACGTTTCAGATAACAGCATTGGTTACTTTAAAAGTGTATATTTTGTCTTTGAAAATGGTTAAGTTTCAGGAAGTAAACCAGCGTTTGAATTGGGCGTGACTATTAGTGCTCTTTTGTTCTGTCGGCCAATCAGCTGTATGCTTGAAGTAACCTCATGGCTACTTACTGAACCAGCATGTTGTTTGTTTACAATTGGAATGGAGATGGACAAAGCACAGCGGATTGCAGATGAGCTGAATCTGATGATGAAGGCGACTTCATTACATTGGAGAACATCCCTAATCTAGAGCTGACCTTAGCCGAAGATAATCACAACGAGGAAGAATCTCTCGGTCTGGCAGCAGAGGAGCTAGGTCATATGATATCAGATGCTATCTCCACAGTTACATTTGACGGGGATAAAGTTTGTGTGTTAGAAACTTTATCCATTGCTACTAGCTAACGTAGGCCTACTGTCGTTAGCTATTGGCACCATAGGCTACTAGCCAAATCCCATTACAGATAGTTGCGGTGGGCAATTAATTTGAATAATGCTAGAATGTCTTGTTTTGACTGATGGCAGGGTGCCTTGCATCGTGTGTGCATTCAAATTAGCAGGGTTTGCAAACGTGATCTCATGTTTGTTTAGTTCGCGTTTTAGACTACTTTATCCATTGCTAAACCTGCTAAATCCATTGCCAACCTGGTGCCTTGCACTGGGTGTTCATTCAAAATAACATGGTTTGCAAACGTGATCTCATGTTTGTTTTAGACTACTTTATCCATTGCTACTTGCTGGTTCTGTAACCCATTACAGATAGTTTCGATAGGTCATCATCATATGATGACTAGTTTCGATGGGGAATTAATTTGAATAATGTGTGAATGTCTTGTATTGACTGATGGCAGGTACCTGGTACCTTATAAGAGGTTTTAATGTACACTGTGGGTCTAGAGAGCGCTTCAGACCACTACAACACACTCTGCACTGCAGGCTGACAGATCAGTGACCGTGACAGGGGGAGGGTTGATCTTAATGTCATGCAAATGAGGACCATTGTGTTCCCCTCCCATGGATTCAGGGAGAAAGTAGGCAAACTTTCTTGCATGATTTCTCTTCTTGTAGCTTTGAGATGTGTATACTTTAAATTGGCTACAACTTCTTCAAATGTTATCGGATTTCCATGTGTAAGACATTGTTAGAAAGATTAAAACCCACATTTTCAGAATCTGTGAATAACTCAAAATGCCTCAAAAGGCACTTGTGACCCTCAATTCCACACCTGGTCACATATGTGCACAGAGCTGCTCACTCTTTAAATTACTCCCCCTGGTGGTCAAGGGTTTTCCTATTTTACCTGACTCTCAGATTGAAGATTGAGGTAAACAATTGAATTTAATTCAGTTATTAAAGTGTGTGTACCTGCAGTGTGTACCTGCAGACTGCTGTGTTGTTCTTCATCTCACAGGCCCCGTGGACACACACTTCTCTGTGATGTGTGTGTGTGTGTGTGTGTGTGTGTGTGTGTGTGTGTACCTGCAGACTGCTGTGTTGTTCTTCATCTCACAGGCCCCGTGGACACACACTTCTCTGTGATGTGTGTGTGTGTGTGTGTGTGTGTGTGTGTACCTGCAGACTGCTGTGTTGTTCTTCATCTCACAGGTCCCGTGCACACACACTTCTCTGTGATGTTCCTCACACTGCGTGTCAGACTGCACATCTGCCACTGCAACACCTAAACCTGCTTCACACACAGGACAGAGTGTGTGTGTGTGTGTGTGTGTGTGTGTGTGTGTGTGTGTGTGTGTGTGTCCGCACACGTGCTCGCATGTGTGTGTGTGTGTGTGCGCATGCGTGTTTGTGTGTGCACATATGTGTGCATACAGTATGTGTATGCGTGTTGTAACATTGTCTTCTGTGTGTGTGTGTGTGTGTGTGTGTGCGCATGCGTGCTCGTGTGTGTGTGTGTGTGTGTGTGCGCATGCGTGCTCGCATGTGTGTGTGTGTGTGTGTGTGTGCGCATGCGTGCTCGCATGTGTGTGTGTGTGTGTGCACATATGTGTGCATATGTGTATGCGTGTTGTAACATTGTGTGTGTGTGTGTGTGTGTGTGTGTGCATGTATGTATATATGTGTAAATGTCCACTTACCAGCAAGGTCAGGTTTAAAGGAGCCACCTTCTTCCCTCCTGCCTGACTTGTCAAAAGCACACACACACACACACACACACACACACACACACACACACACACAGAAATATTAGTTCTTGTCAAACACACAGACACATCACACAGAAACACTTGCATAATCACACACACACACACACACACAGAAATATTAGTTCTTGTCAAACACACACACACACACACACTTCAATCCTATCTAACTACAGACCTATCTCAAAACTTCCGTTCTCATCTAAAGTTCTAGAATAACTTGTGCTTCAACAAATACAGTGTTTTCTAGATACACATGGTATCATGGAACCTCTGCAATCTGGTTTTAAAGCCCTCCACAGTACAGAGTCAGCCCTTCTGAAAGTTTTTAATGATCTGCTGCTAGCCACTGATTCTGGAGATTCTGCTATTCTGATCCTCCTTGATCTCACCGCTGCTTTTGATACTTTTGATCATGATATTTTAATCTCCCGTCTAGAGCACTGTGTTGGTATCAGAGGCACTGCTCTTGAATGGTTTAAATCCTACCTAGCCGACAGAAGTTCTCTGTCTGCCTGGATGGATCTGTATCTCCCTCTGCGCCTCTTCTTTGTGGTGTTCCTCAAGGGTCTATCCTGGGGCCTATACTGTTCTCATTATACATGCTCCCCTTGGGATTCATCCTTAGAAAGTATAAGATCTCCTTCCACTGCTACGCGGATGACACACAGATTTACATGCCCCTGAAACATAACGACCCCCAATCTTTTAAACTTTTATTAGATTGTCTAGAGGACATTAAAGCCTGGATGGCTTTACATTTTTTAAATTTTAATGAAAATAAAACTGAGGCCACAGTCTTTCGGCCCAGTGCTGCTTGTGACACACAGGGTGACTTAGGCCCCCTTGAGCCATTTGCTAAAGATACTGTAAAAAACCTTGGTGTAATTTTACACTGTAATTTTAAAACGGAGAAACAGATAAACACAGTAGTAAGATCTAGCTTCTTCCAGTTAAGGCTTTTATCCAAAGTTAAGCCTTTCTTATCTCTTAAAAACTTTTAGATGGCTATTCATGCCTTTGTATCTTCCCGCCTAGATTATTGCAACGCCCTATATGTGGGCATTAGTTGTTCCTCTTTATCCCTGTATGCGGGCATTAGCTGTTCCTCTTTATCCCTATATGTGGGAATTAGCTGTTCCTATATGTGGGCATTAGCTGTTTTTCTTTATCCCTATATGTGGGCATTAGCTGTTCCTATTTATCCCTATATGTGGGCATTAGCTGTTCCTCTCTATCCCTATATGTGG
>NW_027468680.1:1231701-1241701 GCF_046254945.1 Alosa pseudoharengus | reverse complement strand
TTAAGAGCCCATTTCAATTCAATTCTGGAATTTTGCACAAGCCTGACACAGATGCACTGTGAAACTCTGAGCAAGACATGTCATGCACGCTACTATCAGAGTATTATAGCATGACTCCCACACTAGAGTAATATAGCATGACTCCCACACTATCAGAGTAATATAGCATGATGACTCCCACACTATCAGAGTAATATAGCATGACTCCCACACTAGAGTAATATAGCATGACTCCCACACTATCAGAGTAATATAGCATGACTCCCACACTAGAGTAATATAGCATGTCTCCCACACTATCAGAGTAATATAGCATGACTCCCACACTATCAGAGTAATATAGCATGACTCCCACACTATCAGAGTAATATAGCATGACTCCCACACTAGAGTAATATAGCATGTCTCCCACACTATCAGAGTAATATAGCATGACTCCCACACTAGAGTCATATAACATGACTCCCACACTATCAGAGTAATATAGCATTACATGACTCCCACACTATCAGAGTAATATAGCATGACTCCCACACTAGAGTAATATAGCATGTCTCCCACACTAGAGTAATATAGCATGACTCCCACACTATCAGAGTAATATAGCATGACTCCCACACTAGAGTAATATAGCATGACTCCCACACTACCAGAGTAATATAGCATGACTCCCACACTATCAGAGTAATATAGCATGACTCCCACACTATCAGAGTAATATAGCATGTCTCCCACACTGAGGTAATTTTTAAATTCTCAACATAGACCCTTTAAAGCTTACACACATGCTTGCAAGTCTGACGGGAGTGGGACACCAACCTGCATACACACTCACACACACACTCACTCAGGTAGACAGTCACACACAAACACAGTGAAGCTTTCCTACATCTTTGTGTGTGTTTGTGTGTGTGTGAGCATGGTCCTACCTGCACAGTTCTGCTCTTGCTCCGGTTGACACTCTCTGCTTTCTGGGTAAGACGCCCATGCGGAGGACACACACACCACAGATCCGAGACACACACGCAGAAGAATATCGTTCCACATCATCAAACACACACACACACACACACACACACACACGTTGTTGGGAGGGCGGTGTCGCTGCTCGGTCTCAGTCCCTGGTGCTGCTGCTACATCTGCTCCCACTGCCCAGAGTCCGCTTCTGCTGCCTCGGCAACCGCCGTCATGGAGACCACATCCAGCATCCAAACGCGGTCCAGTGCTGCTGGAGCGATCTGCGAAATCACACACACACACAAATCAATGAGAGACTGCAGAAGAAAACATAAAGAAGACTCTGTCACGTGAGGAGGACCAGTCCTGTTCGCACACACACCCAACCTGCACACACACACACACACACACAACCTGCACACACACACACACACACACACACACACAGAGGCTTGTGAGCTCTTGCAGTCTTGTTTCCTGGCAACTGTGATTGATTGTGAGCAGAGGGGCATGAAGGGAGGGAGGGGGGCAGACACACACACATTTTGAAGCAGGACAGTATCCACTCGTTCTTTTGTTCACTGTGTGTGTGTGTGTGTGTGTGTGTGTGTGTCCTTTATATGAGGTGGGCTCAGACGATCTCGCAGCTCACTGTCTGAGGTCATGTTTGAAGAACAAACTAAAGTGCTTTTATATAATGAGTGTCTCGTGTTGTTTAATAGGCTACATCGCCGATATATCGGCCCACGCGACTGTGTCATGACGTCGCCAGACAGGGCAGCAGCAGGCTGGGGCTCGCGCTCACCCAGGTGTCGTCAGTATGCTAGTCACGCGCCCCCTATCGGCTACCCGCGCACCAGAGCAATGCAGCCCTACGTCACGAAACTGCTGCCTCTCCTGACCAATGAAGTAGCTCGATGCTTCTGTTGTTGAGATTCGGAACATATTGGAGAATTTAGGCCGAGAGGGACGAATGAGTGAGTGGCAGGCGCGAGAGTGAGAGACTCACGGAGAAGAGAAAACGGTACTTGGTAAGTTACATCTTTCTCTGGCACGAGCACTCGAAGAATTTAATCATTCTGTGGTCTTGGTACGCGAGTACCGTGTTGCGGTGCCGGTGAATTTCTTCTCCGTAGCGCGTTTCCGGTGTGTGACGTGCGATGTGCACACGGTACACTAAACAAAGACCGCGCGGTGCGCAGAAAGGCATTTAAAGGCACTTTCTTTGGATCGCGGGGCGCGGAGCGCCAGCCCACGAGTGGGCTCAGTTGTGTAAAACGAGGTGTGTGTGGCGTGGTAGTCAAGATTTTAGACGGAGGAAATAGATCGGTCGGTGGTGCCACGAGACTGCGGACAGGCCACGTCCGCGTGATGCTTCACCATCTGTTCCAGTCTCACGACCTTCGGAGAAAGATACGCGTCAACCACATAACCACACACACACACACACCACGTACACTCTTTACATTATGTGATTAGATATTTTGCGACGAAGTGTAGCCTGTAGGTGACTGCCTGCAGTGTGTGGTGTCGAGGCGTCTACAGTTTATTCGTCCATCGGCCCATCGCGCACGCACGCTCAAACACAGACACGTAGCGCATCATTAGCGAGGCAGCCGGACCATGGCCATGTGTCCGAGTGAATGTGTTCCGAGGCACGTTGTTCTCTTTTAGCTGGTTAGAACAGGGAGAAGCAGGTGTTGGAGGAGCTACTACATGCTAACGCTAGCTCTACTTCCCCAATGCAACAGTGGCGTAGCTGTGTATGTGAGAGAGAGAGTGTTTGGCTGTGTCTCAAACTGCGTACTTCATACTTAAACTAAGTATTTGAAGTGTGTAAGTGTATTTGGGCCGGACTGGGCCACGGCAAGAAACCGAAGCAAGAACACACACACACACTAACTGGCGCGTTAATGCCGGGGCTTACCTGGCCTTCAGCCAATGAGGGGCCTCCTAATAATAAAAATAATGATAATAAACAGCCGCGGCTGTGCAGGTGGAGTGAGGCCCCCCTGTTTTCTCTTCGAAAGTGTGTTACATTTTGTTACAATCTTAACAAATCCCACCACACACACACACACACACATGCTGGATTTGCAACACATACACACACACACACGCTGGATTTGCAACACACATACGGCTGGTGGGCGTTGCCAGGGTAGCAGTCACCTGTATAAACACACACCAACTCAGAGGCCTCTGCCTCTACACACACACATCTATACACTGAGCTACTGGTTTGTCCTCTAAACACACACACACATACACACTCATGCTGAGCTTCTACACAGACTCACCCACACACACACCCACAAGTTACACTACAACTTGGGTAAGGCCCTGATACAGCCATTAGCTGTAGATGTGTTTGTGTGTGTGTGTGTGTGTGTGTGTGTGTGTCTGTCTGTATGTATGTCTGTGTGCAGTGTTTCCCACAGAATGGAATTCTGTTTGTGGTGGTATCTGATGTAGGCTGTAGGGGTGTGTGTGTGTGTGTGTGGGGGGGGGGGGGTACTACTTATAGGCATTAGAAATAAAGACTAGCACTTAGTTATGCCCCATGGTAGTTTCCCAGACACCCTTCAGCATGATATGGCCAAGATATTAGCACCCAGCTGTGAATAAATCAAGGCAGCACTCATCCCACAAGTGCATGTTCCTTACAAACGGGGCACCATTTGAAAGGGAACTAAACAGGCTTTCCAACAGTATTTTTTGTTACTTTTTGTTTATTTGCATTTCGTTTGCTTGGATTTTGTATTATTACCGAGAAATATGCTAGTTTTACTGACATATGTAAGTTGCTTTAGATGGAAAGCATGGTGTTTACTGATAACATGTTGTTTACTGATAGCATGTTGTTTACAGATAGCTTGTTGTTTACTGATAGTATGTATGTTGCTTGAGATGGAAAGCATGGTGTTTACAGATAGCATGTTGTTTACTGTAAGTTGCTTGAGATGGAAGCGTCTGCTAAAAGAATACATGTAAGTGTAAATATAAGTATAAGTATAAATATAAGTATAAATATAAATATTTTTTCTCCTGAAACTCTAGAACATGTTGGGATGTAGAAGGCCACGCCCCTGTGGGCCTCTGATTGGCCCGCTGCTGCTGCTGTGGGCGTGTGCTGTGAGGGTTGGCGTGGCGGCGACGTCTGCAGGCTGTGGCGGGGAGTCGGTTGCCGTGGCGACGGACGGGCGTGCGGCGCGTCTGGCTCAGGAGCGCCACCTGTGGGTGCTGTTTGAGAAGTACGGCGACGGCAACGGCTCCCTCACGCTGCAGGGCCTCCAGCTGATGCTGCGACACGTGGGGCTCGGACGCCTGCGCACGTCCAGCGGCGCACACACACACGGGCACACACACGCGCACGACAAGGGCCAGCCCAACACACCCACACCCACACACTCACACTCACACACAGACCCACCCACACACTCACACTCACACACACACACACACACACACACACACACACACCCTGTGCGGTCCAGACGCAGTGCTGAGTATGACCTCACTCAGGACCACACCCCCTCTGCTCAGAACACGCCCACAACAACGCAACACGACGACCATGACCAACAACCTCTCGGCAACAGCAGTCAGCAGGTGAGATACTCACACTTTCTCACACACACACAGACACGCACACACTCACTAACACACACTCACACACACGTTTGTGAGGTAGCTAAAGTACGATATTGATATCGATAATGATATTCACTTCAGTTAAGCACGTGAATGCAGTGCAATGAGTTCATCATGTTTTCACCGTTTGGCTTCGTTGGCCCGTGCAGCGATTGTGACAAATCTGTCCATTTTAGGTCAGCTATCGGAACGTCACAGCGATTGTGACAAAGTTAGCTATCGGAACGTCACATACCAACCGTCACGTATGTCCAACATCTTACGTGTATCTGTCACTTAATATTTATTTCTATTCAAATCAAGGCGGCGGATTCCTAAAGAAACGCAAGCACCCACACCATACATCATACATACAGTACTCTGCTTGCAATAGTAAGTCCCTTCACCATACTTGCAGTACACTGCCCCCCCCTCCCTACACAGCACATTATTTCATCAGGAAGCTTCTCCAACACACATCCCCAACATACTTACAGCACACTGCCCCCCCCCCCCCCCCCAATACACAGCACATTGTCTCATGAGGAAGCTTCTCCAACACACATATGCCCTCCCCCCACATACACAGCACACTATCCCATCTCCCCTGTCATCCCCCCAACACACACACCAAGACCCTTGAGCCGTGGATATGCCCAAGGTTTCTTCCTTGGTAAGGGAGTTTTTCCTTGCCGCTGTTGCTCTTGGGTGCTCCTTGTTGGTTCCCCCCTCCAATCCCAATCCTCCCCCACCTTTCTTATGCAGCCCTTGCCACTTAATCTACTAAACCCCTCTTCTACTGCACTTTTTACCCCCCCCCCCCCCCATAAATGCACAAATAGGCTGACACCAGACATAATTTCACTGCATTTCTTACTTCCAGTAACTATATGCATGTGACAATAAACTTCCTTGTATCCTTGTACCATAAGTTTATCTAAATTAGCTATGTACCCAAAATTACATTTTACCGTCACTCGAAGAGCTGTAAACAGTGTGGTAAGGCTGCATGTACAAATCCGCTTGGAGCTCCAGTGGAATTTTGATTTGCCAACGAGAATTCTCGGGCTAACCGTTTACTGGTAACTTGCAGCTAGCTCGGCTGGCGGCACTGTTGCTAAGTTACGTTATGAAGTTTGGCACAATTGACAATACATTCTCACACAGGATAGGGATCAATAATACTTTCCACTATCCCAAAGATTTACTATACATCTCTTCTATGATTTATTTCGATTTTACAGTGTTGACAATTACATAATCATTGAAAAAAAAACATAGATAGTTCTAACATGAAATAAACGTTTTTTTTTTTTTAATCAACCTTCCGCGCCTCCCATCAAATCATTTGGTGCCCCCCAGGGGAGGCGCGCCTCACAGTTTGGGAACATCTGGTGTAAGGTAACTGAAGCGTGTTTGTCTCTTTTTCTCTCTCCCTCACTCTCTATCTCTCTCTCCCTCCCTCCTCTCCTTTCCTCTCTCCCTCCTCTCTCTCTCTCTCCTTCTCTCCCTCCCTCCTCCCTCTCTCTCTCTCTTCTTCTCTCTCTCTCTCTCCTTCTCTCCCTCCCTCTCCCTATCCCTCCCTCTCTCTCTCTCTCTCTCTCTCTCTCCCTCCCTCTCCCTCTCTCCTTCTCTCCCTCCTCTCTCTCTCTCCCAGTGTCTGAGTGCTTCCTCTTTGCTGAAGGATCATGGGATAGGATCGGGTGGCATCTCCGTCAGTGATTTCGGCTTCCTGTGTCCTGCTCTCCTTTCTCAGATTGACTCCCAGTCCTGCCTGCGGCACGGTGAGTGTGTGTGTGCATGTCTGTGTGTGTGTGCGTGACTGTGTGTGTGTGTGTCTGTGTGTGTGTGTGCGTGACTGTGTGTGTGTGTGTGTCTGTGTGTGTGTGCGTGACTGTGTGTGTCTGTGTGTGTGTGCATGTCTGTGTGCATGTGTGTGTCTGTGTGTGTGTGTCTGTGTGCATGTGTGTGTCAGTGTCCTGTCTCATTAAAGGCATAAAAAGCCCCCCAAAAATATACTTTAAATTGTGTTTACACACCTCTAAATAGCATTTACACACCTAGTGTTTACACACCTCTAAATAGTGTTTACGCACCTCTAAATAGTGTTTACGCACCTAGTGTTTACACACCTCTTAATAGTGTTTACACACCTAGTGTTTACACACCTCTAAATAGTGTTTACGCACCTCTAAATAGTGTTTACGCACCTCTAAATTGTGTTTACGCACCTTGGGCTATATCTTGCACTTTAATGCAATTGACTTCGCGCAAATCGCTTTGTGGGCGGATCTTGGGCGCTGTTTCTATTTTACCGGCGGAATATTGACTGTGAATATTGATTCGTGGAAATGTGTTCGCAACACAGGCACCCAAGCAAGCGCTCCTGCAGGTGTAAGCTACGGCTGTACCTTACCAACAGGCAACTCAACAACGAGAAACACTTTCCAAGTTGACCTAACTTTCCAACTCTGCACAGTATCCCATTAACTGCATGACAGTGGGCTATTTACAAAATTTATTTTATGTAAAGTAGAGTTTGTAAACACGTTATCATCAACTTAATGCACGCACAACTTTTGTTTGAGCAGGAGAGAGAATAACAATGAATGGACGCAGCAACTACAGAAATTGTAGCGAAGGCTACTTGCTGCTTTCTTTTACTGTCTATGGTTGCTGGTTAACAGCACATAATAAGCTTATTTAAGGGAATTCACAAACTCAAGACTTCAAGGCCATCATGGATATAAAACGTTTTTTGAAAACAACGAAAGGATGGAGGGAACATAGCAAAGCTTGGAGTTATTCCAGATGGGCTACAACAAGGTAGGCAAATTTGTGGTGCTTGTCAAAACCTTAGCGCAGCTGGAATAATGCTTATAGGCTGATGTTAAAGCGCACAAGATGTTTAAAGCCATACAAAACGGTAAATTGGAACATAACTAAAGGTAACTTTAGCCTTTAGGGCTGTATAAAGTTGTCCAAATTAATAGGTCGTAATTAGGCATTGTTGTTGTAAAGATATTGCATGTAGATGTACTAAATAGGCTACTAAATTTTTAGTTGACCAATGCACGAACAAAGCCGGGAAACGGACAAATATTATCAAGGCTTTGAATGTTTCCATCTGTGCACAGGGTGTCTGTAGATCGGTGTGCATAGCATTCATTTCTGCAGACCTGTGGCCATGCATGCGCCCTTAAAATAGCATCTGAATTTGCGCCACTGACTTTAGACCAGGAATTGTTTTCTGAAACTGCAAAATATTAACAGGGACCGTTTGCGCCGGAACACACCCCCTTTTTTCGCTGAAACGTCCCCGTGGGCGCACATGTACCTGTGGAGGGAAAATTCCCATATGCGCTGACTGCAAAATAGGAAAGACAAAAGCGTGAGTATACAAAGTCAATTGCGCTGGTGTGCAAAATAGAGCCCCTAGTGTTTACACACCTCTAAATTGTGTTTACACACCTCAAAATTGTGTTTTCGCACCTCTAAATAGTGTTTACACACCTCTAAATTGTGTTTACGCACCTAGTGTTTACGCACCTCTAAATAGTGTTTACACATCTAGTGTTTACACACCTCTAAATAGTGTTTACACACCTCTAAATTGTGTTTACGCACCTAAATAGTGTTTACGCACCTAGTGTTTACACACCTCTAAATTGTGTTTACACATCTAGTGTTTACGCACCTAGTGTTTACACACCTCTAAATTGTGTTTACACATCTAGTGTTTACGCACCTCTAAATTGTGTTTACACATCTAGTGTTTACGCACCTCTAAATTGTGTTTACACACCTAGTGTTTACACACCTCTAAATAGTGTTTACGCACCTAGTGTTTACACACCTCGAAATTGTGTTTACGCACTTCTAAATTGTGTTTATCAACCTCTGTATAACAGCTGTATAACGATATAAAGGTTGTTGTAAGGCGTTGTTGTTGTAAAGATATTGCATGAACCTAACCGGTAAACGGACAAATATAAACTAAATTCCTGCAGGCGCCCCTGACGAGCATTGGATTCACACACCAGATCTTGCTAGAGTTTAAACAGCAAACCGGCAGCAAATCCTGACATTAGGCTACTGTAATGTGTGTGTGTGTGTGTGTGTTGATTACTAATGTGCGTGTTGTGTTTGTGTCTGTGTTGATTACTAAATGTTTGTGTTGATTACTAAGTGTTTGTGTTTGTGTTGATTACTAATGTGTGTGTGTGTGTGTGTGTGTTTGTGTCTGTAGCAAGTCATGAGGATCATCCCAAGAGCACTAAGGGTGCATCAGGTGAGCAGTGCTGTTTCATAGAACCCCAACCACAGAACCCTAACCACAGATCCCTAACCACAGAACCCTAACCACAGATCTCTAACCACAGAACCCCAACCACAGAACCCTAACCACAGATCCCTAACCACAGAACCCTAACCACAGATCTCTAACCACAGAACCCTAACCACAGATCCCTAACCACAGAACCCCAACCACAGATCCCTAACCACAGATATCTAACCACAGAACCCTAACCATAGAACCCTAACCATAGAAACACCATTAGGGCTGTAACAATAAACCAAACTCACAATTTGATTATCAAATTTTTTGACCCACGGTTTGATACATACCTCTTTTTTGTTGGGTGTGCAACATTTCATTTCATAACATTTCAATAGAATATTTGAAAACCTGTATAAACTGGATAAAAAAATGATCAATATTATATGATATTAATATATGATATGGATATATAAACAACTGATATAAAATGAGAAAATACTGGATTTGTGATATGCATGACGGCACACATTATGCAGATTCTAGCCGAGGTGCTATTACTATTACAGCTCCACCTTTCTGTCTCTTGTTGCTTCAGCTGCCTGTTAGCAGCTCTGGTTGAAGCCTGGACATATTGTACACAAAGTAGCATAGTTGGCTAGCTTATCATAGTCTACTGGTTGAAGCCTGGACATATTGTAAACAAAGTAGCATAGTTGGCTAGCTTATCATAGTCTACTGGTTGAAGCCTGGACATATTGTACACAAAGTAGCCTAGTTGGCTAGCTTATCATAGTCTACTGGTTGAAGCCTGGAATTATTGTAAACAAAGTAGCATAGTTGGCTAGCTTATCATAGTCTACTGGTTGAAGCCTGGACATATTGTACACAAAGTAGCATAGTTGGCTAGCTTATCATAGTCTACTGGTTGAAGCCTGGACATATTGTACACAAAGTAGCATAGTTGGCTAGCTTATCATAGTCTACTGGTTGAAGCCTGGACATATTGTACACAAAGTAGCATAGTTGGCTAGCTTATCATAGTCTACTGGTTGAAGCCTGGACATATTGTAAACAAAGTAGCATAGTTGGCTAGCTTATCATAGTCTACTGGTTGAAGCCTGGACATAT
>NW_027468680.1:1219201-1226701 GCF_046254945.1 Alosa pseudoharengus | reverse complement strand
TGTGTAATGTGTGTAATGTGTGTGTGTTGCAGCCTGTGTGTGTGTAATGTGTAATGTGTGTAATGTGTGTGTGTTGCAGCCTGTGTGTGTGTAATGTGTGTGTAATGTGTGTAATGTGTGTGTGTGTGTAATGTGTGTGTGTGTGTGTGTGTAATGTCTCTAATGTGTGTGTGTGTGTGTGTGTAATGTGTGTGTGTGTGTGTGTAATGTGTGTGTGTGTGTAATGTGTGTAATGTGTGTGTGTAATGTGTGTGTGTGTAATGTGTGTTTGTAATGTGTGTGTGTAATGTGTGTGTAATGTGTGTGTGTAATGTTTGTAATGTGTGTGTAATGTGTGTGTAATGTGTGTGTAATATGTGTGTGTGTGTGTGTGTGTGTGTAATGTGTGTGTGTGTAATGTGTGTGTGTAATGTGTGTGTGTGTGTGTAATGTGTGTGTGTAATGTGTGTAATGTGTGTGTGTGTAATGTGTGTGTAATGTGTGTGTAATGTGTGTGTAATGTGTGTGTGTGTAATGTGTGTGTGTGTGTAATGTGTGTGTAATGTGTGTGTGTAATGTGTGTGTGTGTGTAATGTGTGTGTAATGTGTGTGTGTGTAATGTGTGTAATGTGTGAGTGTAATGTGTGTGTGTGTGTGTGTGTAATGTGTGTTTGTGTGTGTGTGTTGCAGCCTGGCTGGGGGGTTTCCTGTCCATCTGCATCATCAGTACGCTGGCGTTGGTGGGCGTGGTCTTGCTGCCACTCATCAACAAAACATCCTTCAACTTCCTGCTCAGCTTCCTGGTGGCGCTTGCAGTGGGCACGCTCAGTGGAGACGCCTTTTTACACCTCATACCGCACGTACGGACCACACACACACACACACACACACACACACACACACATACTCAGTATGTTCACTATATTTGAGTTCAGAAAAATAAGGAAGTTTTAATATTGAGAAATATGCAAGTGCATGTGCAAAACGTAGCCCAGGCCTACAGCACGTTTCAATGAATTAGCCTAGTCCATCCCCATTAAAGGGAAACTTGGCAGGATTTCCCCCTCTGCTGGAGAAATTGTGCATTATGCTATTTCAAACTGTGGAAAAAGGTAAAGATAAAGCACATGGATTTGTTTACAAGCTAGCAAAATGGTTAGCATAAGTTCGGCAGACAATGTGGATGTTACAAGGTAAGAAACACGATTTAAAACGAGTTTCTTGTTTCTCACGTCTCTTTCCGGGACGGTAGTCTCAATGTTGCAAGGTTGGTTTTCCGCCTGGGGACACTAGGGGCAGCGGGAAAAGTCACCATTTTCACCGGAACAGGTCATTTAACCATCCAAATGATTTCTAAACGGGTTTATTACGTTGAAATAGTTGCCAAGTTCTCCTTTAACTATGAAGTGCATGACAAACAGAATTAGCCATACATAGTCTCCATGAACTATGTCCAGTTCAGTTAACAGAATTAGCCTAGTCCATCCCCAACTATGTCCAGTTCAGTTAACTAGTTCAGCTCAGTTAACTAGTCCACCTCCATTAACTATGTCCAGTTCAGTTAACTAGTTCAGCTCAGTTAACTAGTTCAGCTCTAGTTAACTAGTTCAGCTCAGTTAACTAGTTTAGCTCAGTTAACTAGTCCACCTCCATTAACTATGTCCAGTTCAGTTAACTAGTTCAGCTCAGTTAACTAGTTCAGCTCCATTAACTATGTCCAGTTCAGTTAACTAGTTCAGCTCAGTTAACTAGTTCAGCTCCATTTCAGGCGGACGGGCAGGCGTGCGTGCGTGTGTACGTGTGTCTAATGTGTTGCATGTCCCAAATCCCCCCACCACTGTCATTTTAACTGTATGTTAAACTCATTGATTGGTCCCCCGATCTGTTCATCAGGCTCAGGGTCATCACAAGCACCAGCACTCGGCCAATGAGAGCTGGGAGGAGGGGAGCCATGGCGACGGCGAGGACTCTCTGCGCTCCGTGTGGACGGGGCTGACGGCACTGGGTGGAGTTTACTTCATGTTCCTCATCGAGCACTTCCTGACTCTCGGGAAGATGTACAAGGACAAGAAACACAAGGTACACAAATAAAATGCGCACATGCACGCATGCACAGAGTTTCCGCTAGAAAAAAATGGTGCCGGTCAAAGTGACCGGCAGAGGTTTCGTTTTCCGGACATTTTGATGATATGCCGGTCAAATATCCTATTATCCCTTCTTAATTAGTCAAACTGAGGAAAACTGGAGACAGGCTATGTAGCTTAAAGAATTACATAATCTGTATAGAAAGCAATGCAACATGTTCATTAGCCTAACTTAAACATGCCTAACAAGATCTAGCCAGTATCTTTTCATGGACAGCAAGAGTCCGCTTCGTTCGTTGTTTTAAAAAGGCTACGTTGTTTGTTGCTGCTACCCACGTTATCTCAGTGGTGACTGTTTAACTTGCACAGATGTGCACAAGAATGAGCGCTCACACCACTACCCCCTAATGCTATGCCTCTTTATTTGATAACAATAAATTAAGAAATGTTTCATATTCTGGGAAATGTTTAGTTTCTTTTTCTTTCGGCCGCGGTTCAATGATACCGTTTAATTGTGCCAGAAATTATCCGCGGACCAGTAATCGCCTCGTCGTGGAAGCCCTAACCCTGCAGATCATAGACAGAGAACGCATAAACCTACTGTATGCTTTGGGTAAAGAACACTTTGCATGTCCAGTGTACACAGAGAATGACAGTGTCTTGGAGCGGCCGCACCCCCCGCAACTCCACTTCCAATGTCACTGATTCCGACAGATACGCCCGACACTTCTGCTTTTTATCTGGTGGTGGTGGAGTTGACCGGACATCTGAGGCTTCAGACGTTACCAATTTATCATCATCCATCGCGTCTGGCCTCTGAAAGGCTAGTCTGCCTGGGCCTGGCCATGTTTGAACCGCCTCTCATTTGTTCGTTGTTTCACATGGACGTTTTAAGCGTGCGCTTCCTATTTGAAATGCAGCTTAGGCTATGCGTGTTGTTTAATAACTTTCAAATGGTAGAGCCTGTTCATTTAAAAACATAGCCAGAGGACGTATAATATAGACTTAGGCCTACATATTAAGGCTTATTCTCAAATTCAGATTGCGTTAGGGGACGGGATTATTAGCCAATTTCAATCGGACAATTTCACCGGATAGATTTAATTTTGTCGGACATTTCATTTTTTTTTCGGCCAATGTCCGGTAATTACCGGACAACGGAAACCCTGCGCATGCACGCACGCACGCACACACACACTTATATACTTACACACACACGCACGCACACACACACTTATATACTTATATACTTACACGAACACACACACACAAAGTAAACGTGCGAGAGAGTTGCGGATGTGAGAGATGTGGCGGAAATTGTCATGTAAAGCTGATAATGCACAGCGCAACGTTTTGGGCAATGTTGATAATGCACAGGGCAACGTTTTGGGCAATGTTGATAATGCACAGGGCAACGTTTTGGGCAATGTTGATAATGCACAGGGCAACGTTTGTTGCAGCAACATGCTACCAGGTGAGACACAGGGAAACCGATAACTGGCAACAGCCCTACAGATTGCAATAACTTTGTTAGCAAAACCACCGCTATTAGCTAGTTAGCTAAATCCCGTTAAATTTCAATGGAGCCGTGGAAGGCTAATAGCCATTTACACTTTACTGGGAAAAACAATGTCTTATTTACACCCTCAGCACATAAAATGTTGTTTTTTTGTTAGCATTCGATGTAAAATGCCCAGTTTGTATTTTTAACATAACAACTTAGTAAAAATATATAAGCTCCACTGTTGTGACGTCGGCAACTTTCAGCTCTTCAGAAACTAACATGGCCATGTGGTTCATTGCTAGCATTCTGATTCTGATCTGATTCTCAAAAAGTTGGCCATAAGTATCCAAATCGTTCAGATAGAAATGATGTTGCCAAATCTTAATGAGAAATTGTTGCTCAGAAACATTGCCCATAAAGTTGCCTGTTTCATCACCTCAGTAGTCTGGGCTACTGCACATTAAAACACAGCATGACTCATCACATTAAAACACAGCATGACTCATCACATTAAAACACAGCATGACTAATCACATTAAAACACATCATGACTCATCACCTTAGTAGCACATTAAAACACAGCATGACTCATCACATTAAAACACAGCATGACTCATCACATTAAAACACAGCATGACTCATCACATTAAAACACATCATGACTCATCACCTTAGTAGCACATTAAAACACAGCATGACTCATCACATTAAAACACAGCATGACTAATCACATTAAAACACATCATGACTCATCACCTTAGTAGCACATTAAAACACAGCATGACTCATCACATTAAAACACAGCATGACTCATCACATTAAAACACAGCATGACTCATCACATTAAAACACATCATGACTCATCACCTTAGTAGCACATTAAAACACAGCATGACTCATCACATTAAAACACAGCATGACTAATCACATTAAAACACATCATGACTCATCACCTTAGTAGCACATTAAAACACAGCATGACTCATCACATTAAAACACAGCATGACTCATCACATTGAAACACAGCATGACTCATCATCTTAGTAGTCTGGGCTACTGCACATTAAAACACAGCATGACTCATCACATTAAAACACAGCATGACTCATCACATTGAAACACAGCATGACTCATCACATTGAAACACAGCATGACTCATCATCTTAGTAGCACATTAAAACACAGCATGACTCATCACATTAAAACACAGCATGACTCATCACATTGAAACACAGAATGACTCATCATCTTAGTAGTCTGGGCTACTGCACATTAAAACACAGCATGACTCATCACATTAAAACACATCATGACTCATCACCTTAGTAGCACATTAAAACACAGCATGACTCATCACATTAAAACACAGCATGACTCATCACATTGAAACACAGCATGACTCATCACATTGAAACACAGCATGACTCATCATCTTAGTAGCACATTAAAACACAGCATGACTCATCACATTAAAACACAGCATGACTCATCACATTAAAACACAGCATGACTCATCACATTGAAACACAGCATGACTCATCATCTTAGTAGTCTGGGCTACTGCACATTAAAACACAGCATGACTCATCACATTAAAACACAGCATGACTCATCACATTGAAACACAGCATGACTCATCACATTGAAACACAGCATGACTCATCATCTTAGTAGCACATTAAAACACAGCATGACTCATCACATTAAAACACAGCATGACTCATCACATTAAAACACAGCATGACTCATCACATTAAAACACAGCATGACTCATCACATTGAAACACAGCATGACTCATCATCTTAGTAGTCTGGGCTACTGCACATTAAAACACAGCATGACTCATCACATTAAAACACAGCATGACTCATCACATTAAAACACAACATGACTCATCACATGACGCATAATGAGAAATAAACAGAACCCATGAACAGACTTAACAGGTGACAAACCAACGTGATGATAAACAATGTGTATGATGTAAACAATGTGTATGATGTAAACAATGTGTATGATGTAAACAATATGTATGATGTAAACAATGTGTATGATGTAAACAATAACAAAAATGTGTCACTTTGACCTCATTTGCAAAACTAGTCAAAGGGTTGTCCACTCTTCCTGTGCCAAACCAAGTTCGCTGCAAACACCAGCCAAATCCTAGTTTCATCACCTCAGTAGTCTGGGCTACTGCACACTAAAACACAGCATGACTCATGTAATTTACTAATGATCAAGGTTCACCAAATTTACCAAGAAAAAAAACACTATGTAATTGTAAACACATAATGTGTGTCTGTGTGTGTGTGTGTGTGTGTGTGTGTGTGTGTGTGTCTGTCTGTCTAGGGACAGAAGAAGTTTGATCAGAGTGATGACATGTTGGAGACAGAGAAACTTCCCACTATTGAAGAGAATGATGGAAAAGCCCTCGATGGTACGTGTGTGTGTGTGTGTGTGTGTGTGTGTGTGTGTGTGTGTCTGTCTGTCTAAGTCTGATTGTGTTTGGGGTTATCAATTTGGTTATCAATTTGGTTATCAATCAAATTGTTTTGCATAGTAAAGGAGTGTTTGATCATTATTTAGCATTTAAATGTATTAAACGTGTGTGTGTGTGCGTGTGTGTGTTGATCCCCCACAGAGGCGGAAGCAAACGGTGGCAGTGCTAGCGTGCGTGGCCTGTGTGAGGAGGAGGAGGAGATGCTGTCACACACACACACACACACCAACTCTGACCTGCGGGACGCTGACCAATCGTCGGACTGCCAGGACAAATGCCACTCCCACTTCCACGACACGGTGGCTCCGCCCGCGCAGCTGCATCACCATCACCATGACTACCACCACATCCTGCACCACCACCACTCGCAGAACCACCACCCGCACACACACACACACCGACACACACACGGCTACAGCCGGCAGCAGCTGCAGGAAGCGGGCGTCGCCACACTCGCCTGGATGGTCATCATGGGGGACGGCCTGCACAACTTCAGTGACGGCCTGGCCATAGGTACACACACACACACACACACACACATTATACACACACACACACACACAGCCTGGCCATAGGTACACACACACACACACACATTATACACACTATACACACACACGGTATACACACACACGGCCTGGCCATAGGTACACACACACACACACACATTATACACACTATACACACACACGGTATACACACACACGGCCTGGCCATAGGTACACACACACACACATTATACACACACACACACACACGTTATACACACACACGGCCTGGCCATAGGTACACACACACACACACACACACACACACACACACACACACACACGGCCTGGCCATAGGTACACACACACACACACGGCCTGGCCATAGGTACACACACACGTTATACACACATTATACACACACACACACACGTTATACACACATTATACACACACACACACACACACACACACGTTATACACACATTATACACACACACACATACACACACGTTATACACCCCCCCCCCGCAAAATAAAAATAAAAAATACGCGTGGACAATATTTGTCCGTTTCCTGGTTTAGCCGTGCATTAGTCTACATAGCATAACAACATCCACATGCAATAATACAACAACAACGTCTACTATGACCTATTCACTTGGACAACTTGATACAGCCCTATACAGGCGAAAGTTACCTTGTTTTGTTCTTGACGTCTGGCTGTAATGCAGTCTAATGTTCTGACAAGCACACCAATTGCCTACCTTGTTCTTGCCCATCTGGAATAACTCACACACCTGGTACACACACACACACAACATTATACACACGTTATACACACACACACACACACACGTTATACACACACACACACACACACACACACGTTATACACACACACACGGCCTGGCCATATGTACACACACACACACACACACACA
>NW_027468680.1:1214201-1216701 GCF_046254945.1 Alosa pseudoharengus | reverse complement strand
ACACACACGGCCTGGCCATCGGTACACACACACGTTATACACACACACATTATACACACACACACGGCCTGGCCATCGGTGCACACACACACACACATTATACACACACACATGGCCTGGCCATAGGTACACACACGTTATACACACACACACGTTATACACACACGTTATACACACACACACACACACGTTATACACAGACACACATTATACACACACACACGGCCTGGCCATAGGTACACACACACACACACATTATACACACACACATTATACACGCCTGGCCATAGGTACACACACACACACAGATTATACACACACACACCATACACACACGGCCTGGCCATAGGTACACACACACACACACACACACGTTATACACACACACACACGGCCTGGCCATCGGTACACACACACACACGTTATACACACCTGGTACACACACACACACACATTATACACACGTTATATACACACACACACACACACACACACACACGTCATACACACACACACACGGCCTGGCCATCGGTACACACACACACACGTTATACACACCTGGTACACACACACACACACATTATACACACGTTATACACACACACGTTATACACACACACACACACACGTTATACACACACACACGTTATACACACACACACGGCATGGCCATCGGTACACACACACACACACACACACGTTATACACACACACGGCCTGGCCATAGGTACACACACACGTTATACACACACACACACATTATACACACACACACGGCCTGGCCATCGGTACACACACACACACACACACGTTATACACACACGTTATACACACACACTCGGCCTGGCCATAGGTACACACACACATTATACACACACGTTATACACACACACACACATTATACACACACACACGGCCTGGCCATCGGTACACACACACGTTATACACACACACATTATACACACACACACGGCCTGGCCATCGGTGCACACACACACACACATTATACACACACACATGGCCTGGCCATAGGTACACACACGTTATACACACACACACGTTATACACACACACACGTTATACACACACACACGTTATACACACACACACACGGCCTGGCCATAGGTACACACACACACACACACACACACACATACACAGACGTTATACACACACACACGGCCTGGCCATAGGTACACACACACACACACATTATACACACACACATTATACACGCCTGGCCATAGGTACACACACACATTATACACACACACACCATACACACACGGCCTGGCCATAGGTACACACACACACGCACACACACACGCGCGTTATATACACACACACACGGCCTGGCCATAGGTACACACACACACACACACACATTATACACACACACATTATACACGCCTGGCCATAGGTACACACACACACACACACACACACACACACACACACGGCCTGGCCATAGGTACACACACACACACACACACACACACACACACACACACGTTATACACACACACACGGCCTGGCCATAGGTACACACACACACACACATTATACACGCCTGGCCATAGGTACACACACACACACACACACACACACACGTTATACACGCCTGGCCATAGGTACACACACACACACACACATTATACACACCTGGCCATAGGTACACACACACACACACACACACTTTATACACACACACCTGGCCATAGGTACACACACACACACCTGGCCATAGGTGCACACACACACACATTATACACACACACCTGGCCATAGGTACACACAAACACACACACACACGTTATACACACACACACACGTTATACACACCTGGCCATAGGTACACACACACACACACGTTATACACACACACACACATTATACACACACACCTGGCCATAGGTACACACACACACACACACGTTATACACACACACCTGGCCATAGGTACACACACACATTATACACACACACCTGGCCATAGATACACACACACACATTATACACACACACACCTGGCCATAGGTACACACACACACGCCTGGCCATAGGTGCACACACACACACATTATACACACACACACATTATACACACACTACACACACCTGGCCATAGGTACACACACACTACACACACCTGGCCATAGGTGCACACACACACACACATTATACATACACACACACACCTGGCCATAGGTACACACACACACACACACACACATTATACACACACACACATTATACACACACTACACACACCTGGCCATAGGTACACACACACACACACATTATACACACACACACCATACACACACGCCTGGCCATAGGTGCACACACACACACATTATACACACACACACACCATACACACACACACCTGGCCATAGGTACACACACACACACACACACATTATACACACACACACATTATACACACACTACACACACCTGGCCATAGGTACACACATACACACACACTACACACACC
>NW_027468680.1:1199201-1209201 GCF_046254945.1 Alosa pseudoharengus | reverse complement strand
ACACATGAACTCCAGCATTGAGAAGTATCACCAGTGTCTCTACACATGAACTCCAGCATTGAGAACATTGTTTGTGTACACAGAGTTTAATAAAAGAAAGGTTTTGAACAACTCACTTGGTTTTTCTACTCGCCGCCATCTTGCCAGTCTTCTTAGTGTTTTCAAAATAGCGATTTTGACGCGATCTTGCATCAAAATAGTAGTCCCCTAACGACTCCCATTCAAAAGGCCATTTGACCTGACACGACAATGCGGTCAAGTTAAAAGTGGTGCTTCTGACATAATTATGCTTTTAAACCAAAGTTTGACTCGGGTACATTCACAAAAAGACCCTAGGTTGCATTTTGGCAAGAGTTACGCTTTAATCTTTGCTGGCGCTCACACTGAAGCATCCACTATCACAAATCGTCCTCTTTTAGGCAAGGCTATGTTACTACCACACACACACACACACACACAAGGCTATGTTACTACCACTCACACACACACAAGGCTATGTAACTTCCACTCACACACACACACACTCAAGGCTATGTAACTTCCACTCACACACACACACACTCAAGGCTATGTTGTTACTTCCATTCAATTAGACGCAAAGCGTCGGTGAAACACGCAACAGATAAAATTATGGGCGTGCGTGTGTGCATGTACAGATGGCAGAGATGCTCTTGTAGACAGTGTGTGTTTATGTAGATAGATAGATAGATACTTTATTGATCCCCAAGGGGAAATTCAACAATTTATGTGTGTGTGTGTGTGTGTGTGTTTATGAGTGTGGTTTGCTTGTCATGTTGCACTGATGCTATTACATAGTGAGTTGTATTGATGTGTGTCTGTGTGTGTGTGTGTGTCCGTTTACAGGTGCCAGAGATGCTCCATAACGATGCTAGCGAGCAGGGCTTCAGTCACTATGGTTACTTCCTCCTCCAGAACGCCGGGATCCTGCTTGGCTTCGGCATCATGCTCGCTATCGCCATCCTGGAGCCACACATCCAACTCCACTTTGACCTTTAACCTTCGCCATCGCCATCCTGGAGCCACACATCCAGCTACACTTTGACCTTTAACCTTCGCCATCGCCATCCTGGAGCCACACATCCAACTCCACTTTGACCTTTAACCTTCAGTCTTTGACCTTCGCCATCCTGGAGCCACGCATCCAGCTACACTTTGACCTTTAACCCTTTACCCCCTTAATCATTCCACATCTCCACACATCTGGAAGTGAGTGTGTGTTTGTGTGTGTCAGGTCTGTCATTCTGTGCTGTTACAGAAGCAAGCTAAGCAGCTAGTACTCAGTGTTATGATGATATTTGCAGTCAGTGCGACAGTATTTTTCTGTTAGTGATGTTTGTTTGCATCATGAAAAGCATTTTTTTTTTGTGTATATGTGTGCATATGTGTGTGTGTGCTCATATTTGTCTGTTACACTGAAGGGAACTGTGTGTGTGTGTGTGAGAGAACATGCCACGAACATGTGTGTCCAGAAAAATAAAGTCACATGTGCTGAACTGCTCCCTGTGCTTTCCTTCTGTGTACAGCAGGGGTGTGTGGGTGTGTGTTCAGGGCCGTTCCACCAGGAACTATAACAATAACTGTAACTGTAACTGTAACTATAACTATAACGATAACTATAACTAACGATAAATATAACGATAACTATAACTAACGATAACTATAACCATAACAAACGATAACGATGACCATAACGATAACTATAACGATAACTAACAATAGCGATAACTATAACGATAAAAGCGTCCACACTGACCAACAATAAGAAAAGTCTCTCTTAGTGTTGATGAATCTGATGACTAAAATTTGATGGATTCTAATTGGCTGCTTTTTAATCGTTCTCAGAATCGTTCCGAAACAATATCCCCAATAATATCATTCTTCATTCTTTATAGTTATAGTTTATTTGTGGACATCATCATTCAACTAGCTAGAACAATATTTTTTTTGCTGTTATCATTATAGTTATTGTTCTTGGTGAGAACGGCCCTCTAGAGAAAGAAACAATACTCTTGACCACCGTGTGTCCATGTGTGTTTTAATACTGAAATGAACACTGTGGGCTCTATCTTCCGTCCCGGCGCAATTGACTTTGTATACTCGCGCGTTTGTCTTTCCTATTTTGCAGTCAGCGCATATTGGAATTTTCCCTCCACAGGTACATGCCTGTAAATTAGGGAATTCGATTGCGCCCACTGGGGCGGTTCAGCGAAAAGACTGGGCGTGTTCCGGCGCAAACGTTCACTGTTGATATTTTGCAGTTTCAGAAAACAATTCCGCCACAGACCAGAAACTCCCTGGTCTAAAGTCTGTGGCGAAAATGCAGATGCTATTTTAAGGGCGCATGCATGACCACAGGCCTGCATGAATGAATGCGTTGCACACCAATCTACAGACACCCCCATGCACAGACGGAAACATTCAAAGCCTTGATAATATTTGTCCATTTCCCGGTTTTGTTTGTGCATTGGTGACCTAAATATTTAGGAGCCTATATAGTACAACATCTACATGCAATATCTTTACAACAACACCTAATTACGACCTATTAATCTGGACAACTTTATAGGCTACAGCCCTATAAAGGCTAAAGTTACTTTTAGTTTTGTTCCAATTTACCGTTGTGTATGGCTTTAAACATCGCGTGCGCTTTAACATCAGCCTAAGCATTATTCCAGCTGCGCTAAGTTTTTAAGCACCATAATTTTGCCTACCTTGTTGTAG
The DNA here is from genome assembly GCF_046254945.1 of Alosa pseudoharengus. Taxonomy (NCBI): domain Eukaryota; kingdom Metazoa; phylum Chordata; class Actinopteri; order Clupeiformes; family Clupeidae; genus Alosa; species Alosa pseudoharengus. The sequence continues at coordinate 1,206,459 of NW_027468680.1, read as the reverse complement.
CCCATCTGAAATAACTCCAAGCTTTGCTATGTTCCCTCCATCCTTTCGTTATTTTCAAAAAACGTTTTATATCCATGATGGCCTTGGCCTTTGAATTAGCTTAAATCAGCTTTTCATGTGCTGTTAACCAGCAACAGATAGTACAAGAAAGCAGCAAGTATGGTTACAATTTCTGTACAATTTCTGTAGTTGCTGCATCCATTCATTGTTATTCTCTCTCCTGCTCAAATAAATGTTGTGCGTGAATTGAGTTGATGATAACGTGTTTACAAACTCTGCTTTACAGAAAATATTGTAAATAGTCTACTGTCACGCAGTTAATGGGATACTGTGCAGAGTTGAAAGTTAGGTCAACTTAAACGAAGCCCTTGCTTGGCCGCCTGTGCTGCGCAACGCACACTTAGCTCCTCTCATCTATACAATGTAGTTCCCATTTCTGTAAACCAGGGGTCTCAAATGAAAAGCATAAAAACAGGTATGTGTGTGTTTCACACCAAATAAAAATATTTTCCTCTCATAACTTTTTTAAACCTGGCAAACTATAGGCGTCAGGGTTAATTAAGAAAGCAACGCCATTGGATTTTTATATCAACATTTTGAAGGGCCATGGTCAAAGATAAAGTCCTACTGTAAATGTAAAAATCTTTGAGTAAAACAAAAGTTTATGAAGGGGGTAAATTTACCCATCTAATTTGCTACTGGATGGCAAGCACCTCAAATTATGCACCTTTCAGTAAATACTGGATGAACATATTTGAGCAGGTTTACTTTCCTTTTTTCATATTACCCACATAACAAATTAACAGGAAAACACCTAAGATGTATACCAACACCTAAGATGTATATGTTTTTTAAACCACAAGGCCTACAATAAAGTATTCTGGTCAAATCAGTTCCTATCGCGGGTAATCTGAGTACCCAGAAGTTTGCATCATATTGCGGGTGACTTTGTAGTTTAGAGCCCTATTTCTACTAGCCCTGCTGTCTGTACCACGTCAATTACGGACACCATCATCACAATTACCACTGCAACCTCCAAGCTATGTTGGGCAGAGGGTCGAAATAAGCATGGTATGCTTAGTGGACACCGTCGTATACACGCAGACGCACCTCCATTCAATAGACGATCGATCATAATCTCCAAAAGGATATTCTCCTTCAGATTTAAAATAGGTGAATAACATAGCCTACCTAAGACTTCATCACACGTAAACGTTTTTCAACATTTGGTGTAGGCCTATTTCTGCTTAATTTCTGCTTCAATTTATGCAACACTATGGCCTGCATCGCTTCCGCGTCATTACAAATGCACGTCTTTGTGTTTCTCGCGTGTAATACAAGTATTTCCTGAAAACTTTGCGCAGCGATTTTGGGTTTGAATGAAGCTCTGGATGTCTAGCACATAGTGGAGCAGAGTACAAATGAGATTTGTCACTGTACTTGGAACTATCGTCTATTTTAATCAGTATCGTTGTTTGTCGCAATTAAAAAGTCTCAAGGGCCGGATTACATTATAATTTTCACATACGTCGCGGGCCGGAATTGGGCCGGACGCGGGCCGGATTTGGCCTGCGGGCCGGGTGTTTGAGACCCCTGCTGTAAACCATACATAATTTCAAAGAAAAATATTACCACTCGAGGGAAATCAGTGTGGTGTCCATGTGAAAAAATAGGCATAAATCTAGCGTACACATTTTCACGAATCACTGATGTGTTGATGACATAAATTAGGAAATGTTAGAGAACTTAAGGAGACGTGATGTTGAACTGCATGCCGATGCCATTTAACCCAAATGCCCCAGCGGCAGCACGGGAGAGAAGAGATTAACTGACAGAAGATATGCATTGTCTATAGAGAGGTAATGTTAGATTACATTGTACATTGCAAATATATCACCATGCATTCATAACCTCGTGATTCAGTGAGAATGACCCCAAAACATCGGAAAGTATGTCTTTGTGACAATTCTGCATTACATTTTGTCAAGATGAAAAATCAATAGCTAACTGTTCCCAATTGAACAGTGATTATAGCGCTGTGAACGCTCCTGGCTGCGCCTGGCAAATACGCCACCATAATAGCAATCAGCTATGGAACAAGCGTGCCTGTTGTTAAAGGGAATGTGAGATGACGCTCTGATTGGTTTATTGCACGTTACGCCCAAACCACACCCATGATTAATGTAGCTACTTCAGACAACCCCATTTTAGATTTGCGTCGGGCGCAACAGTCAAATATCCCGCCGGTAAAATAGCATCAGCGCCCGAGATCCGCCCACAAAGTGAATTGCGTTTTGCGCAAAGACACTTCCGTTTTAGACCATTAAAATAGAGCCCCGTGTGTCCATGTGTGTTTTAATACTGAAATGAACACATCTCCATCACAGCATTATAGAACAGCAGATGGGACACATTATACTGTGTGTGTGAGACCACTTAGAGCAGAAGTCTTGATACAAGAGCATTACAGCATATTTAGACACTTTACAGCACATTCAGACACTTTACAGCACATTTAGACTCTTTACAGCACATTCAGACACTTTACAGCACATTGAGGGCCAGATGTACTAACGCTTTTGCGCCCACTTCAGGCGTATTTGTTTTGCAACTTGCGTTTAAAATCATTGCGAGGTATGTACAAACAGGCCGCAATGAGGTAAAAGCGCAATCTGCCTGTCGCGGGAGCTGAAAATGTCTAATTGCGCTTTTCGTGTCATGCATATGCATTCATGGGAGGATCCAGGGGAAAGTGGGAGTTTAGCGTAAAAAGATGGGAGGGGAAGAGTAAAGAGCGCCTAATTATGTATTCCGCGGTATGTACAAAGACTGCTCCTGAAAGCGCACGTCTATTCTGCGCCTAAATACTTGCGCCTTGTAAAATTAGGTGTTAATCCAAATTGAAGTTCAATGCTTCAATAAGAGAACCTTTCAAAGACAACAGAATCGCTATTTAGAGCACCAGTTTTGCAAGTCTTTGTAGGCTACTATCAAAAGCAACATTAACTTTCGTTGGCCTTTCGAATGTCTAACTTTCACTTTCACGTCATTCACTTAAACTTTCCTACTTGCTAGATTTGACCAATTTTCCATAGCCTACGTTCACAAGTAGTTTGACTAGAACTACTGATCTTCATTATCTCCCTGCTCGTTGACATCTTATCATCTATGGTATTATTTCATGATCGCTAAACGTTTGATTCTTTTTAATGTTGTCATCAGTTAACTTCATTCAACTGCGCTTGTAGGCTCTGCCATTCAGTTGTGGACGTTCGTAAATTGCGTTTATGGGCGGAGAGAGGCAGAGAAAGGCGCAGTTTACACCAAGGATTGAACGATTGATAAATACGACGGAAACTTGGGTCTGTCAGCGTTCGCAGTCTGCGGTTTGTCCATGGCGCTGATAACGTTACGTTCGCAAATGTACGTACATCTGGCCCTCAGACTCTTAACTGCACTTTGCAATTCACACTTATACAAATACATGTAGTCCATACTGTAGATATTAGAAGGCTAGATGCCGCATTGTCCGTGGAGTTGTATTAGGTGGTTATGCGGCCGCCATATTGCTGTGGGCAACGCCTTTGCTGTTTATGGGCAACGCCTTTGCTGTTTATGTTTTATGCATTATGTTCATTTTTAAACTGAGTGAGATTGAATTTGAGTTACAGTGATGGAATGTGTTAGTGATAAAGCATGTAGCTAGCTATTAGAGATTTTGCATTGCTGTATGTAGATACAGTTTATAGTTTTTTTTGTGATTACCGTAAAACTCTGAAAAATAGCCCGGGCTTTTATTTTCCCAAATCGCCAAACTGCACCGGCTAGTATTAGGGACAGGCGTCTATATGAGACAGGCCTTTAATTCCCTTTACACAAAACTTTTCCTTTGCAAAGATGGAAAATATTATCGAATTAATTATTTCAAACACACTGAATGCCTACCCATATTACTAGGCTATCCAATGATAGGCTTCAATTACGGATCATTCACAAAGAGATTTACAAAGTGCTCGTACCACACCATTGAAAGCTAATATTTTGTCTCTAGCAACCTACAGCAACCTAGGTATGAAAAACATCAGCAAGAAATTTGCTGTTCTAGCTGGTCAACCATCATCATAGGGTGGTCAAACAAGGTGATCAACAATCTGGTCAACCAGCAAACCACCTTAAGATGGTAAGGCTGTTTTTTTCAGTAGGGATAAAACTGGCTTAAACAGACGATCTAGGAGAATTTAGGAGATTAAATACAACACGAGACTAAAAAACAGACCAGGCTTCTATTTGGAGATTAATTCTGATTTCTAGATAGATAGATAGATAGATACTTTATTGATCCCCAAGGGGAAATTCAAGATTCTAGTGTTTGAATGTCAGGTAAATACAGGTTATTATCATAAAAACAGGTTATTGTGATATTCTCACTGATGCTTTACGTTTCGTTAGTTACTCACACATTGTTAGCCCTCTGTGCATGCAAACACATACTGTAGAACTTAAGTTGTGTATAGTATATATACTCTTTTGATCCCGTGAGGGAAATTTGGTCTCTGCATTTATCCCAATCCGTGAATTAGTGAAACACACACAGCACACAGTGTACACACAGTGAGGTGAAGCACACACTAATCCCGGCGCAGTGAGCTGCCTGCATCAACAGCGGCGCTCGGGGAGCAGTGAGGGGTTAGGTGCCTTGCTCAAGGGCACTTCAGCCGTGCCTACTGGTCGGGGTTCTAACCGGCAACCCTCCAGTTACAGGTCCGAAGTGCTAACCAGTAGGCCACAGCTGCCCATAGTGTGTGTGTGTGTGTGTGTGTGTGTGTGTGTGTGTGTGTGTGTGTGCACCATGTGTCACCATTTCAAACACACGCGCGCACACACACACACACACACACACACACACACACACACACTACAACACACACACTACAACACACACGCACGTTTGAAATGGTGACACATGGTGTGTGTGTGTGTGTGTGTGTGTGTGTGTGTGTGTGCGTGCGTGTTGTAGTGTGTGTGTGTGTGTGTGTGTGGGTGCGTGCGTGCGTGTGTGTTGTAGTGTGTGTGTTGTAGTGTGTGTGTGTGTGTGTGTGTGTGTGTGTGTGTGTGTGTGTGTGTGCGCGTGTGTGTGCGCGCGTGTGTTTGAAATGGTGACCCCATGTGGAAAGCCCTCGACAGCAGTGGAAAACTAACCATGACCCCCCATGACCCTAACCGTGACCCCCCATGACCCTAACCATGACCCCCCCATGACTCTAACCGTGACCCCCCATGACCCTAACCATGACCCCCCCATGACTCTAACCGTGACCCCCCATGACCCTAACCGTTACCCCCCATGACCCCAATGCAGTCCTGGTCCCGAGATCCCTTAATACTGGTTTGACACACTAACACAGTACTGGTAAACACACACACACACACACACACACTAACACAGTCCTGGTAAACACACACACACACACACACACACACACAAGTGCAAGTGCGTTATAACTGCCCGATAACAGCCCAAAGTGCGTTACCAAGATGGCTGCCGAGTGGAGGGACTTGACTGCAGTCTGTTGTGTGTGTGGTCATGTGATGTGTGTGGACTGTAGTCTAGTGTGTGTGTGTGAGAGTTTCTGTAGAGTGTGTGTGTGTGTGTGTGAGTTTCTGTAGAGTGTGTGTGTGTGTGTGAGAGAGTTTCTGTAGAGTGTGTGTGTGTGTGAGAGTTTCTACAGAGTGTGTGTGTGAGCAGGCCCGTCGCTAGAAGGCAAGCAAACCAAGCAATTGCTTGGGGCCCCGAGCTGGCCAGGGGCCCCAAGACAACGACTGGTTAAGAATAAAATGCAACGACAAACTGTGAGCGCCCCTTTGATAGTCAATGCAGTAAAGTGCAACGACACTGTTACCGGCAATACCGGGATCCCCCTCAAGGGGGCCTCTCTCAGTAGTCCAGCCAGCCAGGTTTGTGGTCTCTGCTGCTGCCGCGAAAATATAAAACCTCGGCAATCATAATGAAGCGGAGTTATGCGTCTGGAAGCCAGAAGAGAAAGGAAGAGGATGACAAGAAAAAACAAGATTGGGGTAAGTGATAAATTGTGTGATACACTGGATAAAATAGCTCTACTTGTCTTGTACAAATGGTTTAATGTCGCAGCAGGAAGGCTAGCCTAGCAAAAAATGTTTATGTTAACTACCTGCCTGAAGGCCCATGCTGCTTGTAACAAACTAGAACAGTTAGCGCAACTTTTTTTCCGAACGGACGGAATATGGTTACATACTGTAATATGTTTATTAACGGGATAAGGAAGACGCAGATCTGTTCCAGAATCACTGTTTATCGTATTTAATGACATAACATTGCTATAGCTTTGTAATAGGTTTTGATGAAAGTGGCATAGCTTCTCTGCTATAGGCCTACTAACTATTCGACCGTGATAATCTATTTACCAAATGGGGGTTAGGAAAACCACACGATAAATTTCGTGCATCAAAGCAGACTGGAACATTCATGTCTAGTAGTATTCATGCACGCCAGCTGTTTACTGTCTTTAAAGCATCAGGTGCGTCTGTCTAATTCTCAAACAGCAGAATGCTTAAATGCTATGTTAAGCTACAAGTAGGCCTGGGTCAATGTATAACATTAGCTTGGGATGTTTTTACAGTAAGCATTGGTAGTTGTGAAAGCAGCTGCATCCCTTCTAAATATCAAAATATGGAAATGCTAACATATCTTTTCTTTCTCCCTCAAGGTGCTTTGCTTAAATTTCTCAGCCCTCAGGCTCTTCCTAGATACCTCCGCTGATGAAGATGGCCTGAAAGGTTAATCTTATGTGTGTGTGTGTGTGTGTGTACTTGTATTTATGTTGGATTTTTAAATTGCTATACAACCTGCACTCTTTATAGTTTGAACAATGCATCCTTTTTCTGCATAAGATGGCAGTGTTTTATTTTCTCACTTTGTGAGAACTGAATAATGTGAGTGTGTGTGTGTGTGTGTGTTTAAGTATGTTGGATTTAGTTATTGTGCACTTTTTTACATTTATATTGGATTTTATGGTACGGTGGTGTTTTTGCAAATGTTCAAATGTTCAAAATGTTCAAAACTAATGCACAGTATATATATATATGCAACTGCAGTATTTGCACTGTCAACATTTTTTATTTATATAAAGTGTGGGTGAACTTAAACTGTATGGCTATGCTGTGGTTCCTGTAGGCTTTGCGTGCGGTGGGGGGGGGGCCTCCATGTCCATTTTGCTTGGGG
>NW_027468680.1:1179201-1189201 GCF_046254945.1 Alosa pseudoharengus | reverse complement strand
TAACACCACACACACACAAACATCACATTAACACCACACACATCACATTAACACCACACACACACACACACATCACATTAACACCATACACACACACACACATCACATTAACACCACACACATCACATTAACACCACACACACACACACACACATCACATTAACACCACACACATCACATTAACACCACACACACACACACACATCACATTAACACCACACACACACACACACATCACATTAACACCACACACACACACACACACACACACACACACACACATCACATTAACACCACAAACATCACATTAACACCACACACACACACACACACACACATCACATTAACACCACACACACACACACACACACACATCACATTAACACCACACACACATCACATTAACACCACACACATCACATTAACACCACTCACATCACACACACACACACACTCACACAAGGCAGCATCAGTAACGTCATGTGCTGACCTACACACACACACACACACACACACACACTCACATTAACACACACTCACACTAACAATCACATTAACACCACACACACACACACACTCACACACACAAGGCAGCATCAGTAACGTCATGTGCTGACCCACACACACACACACACACACACTTTACATTAACACCACACACACACATCATATTAACACCACATATACACACACACATCACATTAACACCACACACATCACATTAACACCACACACACACACACATCACATTAACACCACACACACACACACACACATCACATTAACACCACATACATACATCACATTAACACCACATACACACACATCACATTAACAACACATACACACACACACACACACATCACATTAACACCACACACATCACACACACTCACACAAGGCAGCATCAGTAACGTCATGTGCTGACCTCATGGTGGAAATTAATTTTTTGTTTGTTTTTCATTCATGTGTGTGTGTGCTGCAGCTGTGTGTGTGTGTGTGTCTGTTTGTGTGTGTGTGTGTGTGTGTGTGTGTGTGTGTGTGTGTGTGTGTGTCTGTTTGTGTGTGTGTGTGTGTGTGTGTGTGTGTGTGTGTGTGTGTGTGTGTGCTGCAGCTGTGTGTGTGTGTGTGTGTGTGTGTGTGTGTGTGTGTGTGTGTGTGTGTGTGTGTGTGTGTGTGTGTGTGTGTGTGTGCTGCAGCTGTGTGTGTGTGTGTGTGTGCTGCAGCTGTGTGTGTGTGTGTGTGTGTGCTGCAGCTGTGTGTGTGCTGCAGCTGTGTGTGTGTGTGTTGTGTGTGTGTGTGTGTGTGTGTGTGTGTGTGTGTGTGTGTGTGTGTGTGCTGCAGCTGTGTGTGTGTGTGTGTGCTGCAGCTGTGAGTGTGTGTGTGTGTGTGTGTGTGTGTGTGTGTGTGTGTGTGTGTGTGTGTGTGTGTGTGCTGCAGCTGTGTGTGTGTGTGTGTGCTGCAGCTGTGAGTGTGTGTGTGTGTGTGTGTGTGTGTGTGTGTGTGTGCGTGTGTGTGTGTGTGCGTGCGTGCGTGCATGTGTGTGTGTGTGTGTGTGTACCTGCGATGAGTACGGTGAAGATGTCCCCGTGTGTGTGTTGCAGCTGTGAGTGTGTGTGTGTGTGTGTGTGTGTGTGTGTGCGTGTGTGTGTACCTGCAATGAGTACGGTGAAGATGTCCCCGTGTGTGTGTTGCAGCTGTGTGAGGAGTTTGAGGGCATCGTGTCCAAACTCTACGGCTTTCCCCACAAACGGCAAACGGCCGCTCACCAGCGGAGGCTCCCCCTCTCTCCTGAGAACACACACCACAAAGCATCAGAGTGTGTGTGTGTGTGTGTGTGTGTGTGTGTGTGTGTGTGTGTGTGTGTGTGTGTGTGTGTGTATCTATGTTACATTACATTACATTATATTACATTTGGCTGACGCATTTTTAGCCAAAGCTACTAACAACATGGTAAACAGTTTAAGTTTTAAAGCGAGTCTCTCAACAATTTTAGGACAATTTAAAACGGTAGAGTCCAGTAAGAACAGAGGCGGACAGAGTACACAGCTTCATTACTTGAGTAAAAATACAGATACCCTTTGCTAAATTTTACTCAAGTACAAGTAAAAGTACAACAGTCAGATGTCTACTTAAGTAAAAGTACTGAAGTACTTGTTTTTAAAAGTACTTGAGTATCAAGAGTACAAGAGTAGCCTACATTTTCTAAATATTGCATTACTACTGCCACAGTGCTTACATTTATGTACAGAAACGTCCTACATGGAGTTATGAAAAATGTTAATGTTAATACCTTGGAGAATATAAGTCAAATCAAGTCATTTTTATCTTTTTACCATGTTGCCAGGGATGGGCAGTATTTCTAATACATGTATTTAAAATACGTATTTCAAATACAAAATACTATTTTGTAATTGAAACACTTGAAGCGAAAACTATCATTAACTTGTTCAGAAAATTGAAATAGTCTGGCGAGGTGAGGCCACAGGTTGGCACATTCCCGGGATGGACCTGCTACATCTTCATCCATTGTTTGGTCCATGGTTTCATCTCTTATCTAAATCTGACCATGGAGTTGACTTTGGCGGAAAGCAGAAGGTGATTGCTGATAGGCTGTCCCAATCAGTGGCGCCTGCACAATCCAATCACGTTTGAGAGGGAAACAACAAATTGAGGGTTTCCGAGATTTTTCTTTTTTTTTAGAAGAAGTAACGGGTACTCACGGTTATGGATAGAAATGTAGTGGAGTAAAGAGTACAATATTTGCCTCTCAAATGTACTTGAGTAAAGTCATGAGTACTCCCCAAAAATGATACTCGAGTAAAGTACAGATCCCTCAAAATTGTACTCAAGTAAATGTACTCCGTTACTGTCCGGCTCTGAGTAAGAATAAGTGCATCAGTGAGTGCTGTTTTTAACATTTAGGTGTCAGTTCAAGACGGCTGGTGAGTGCTAGGATCAGCAAGACTTGTTGTAAGTGGTGCTATGAGAGGAGATGAGTATGTGTGTGTGTGTGTGTGTGCTACCCCTCTCTCCTGAGAACACACACCACAAAGCATCAGAGTGTGTGTGTGTGTGTGTGTGTGTGTGTGTGTGTGTGTGTGTCTGTGTGTGTGTGTGTGCTCCCTCTCTCAATATTGTTCAAAACAGCACCAAACCTCATCAGTAGCTCAGGGTCTCTACACATAAAACGAAGCACCAACAACATACAGTAGTTACAGAAGACTGTTAAGAACACCACACACACGCACATCACACTAACACCACACACACACACACCAACAACATAGTTACAGAAGACTGTTAAGAACACAACTGCCCTCCCACCAGCTCCTCTCAGCTAGTATGGCAAGGACTCGTTGTGCTGTCACATTTGGTTAATCTGTTACTCGAGCTGCAGTTGGAGGATCTGGTATTATCTTATCTTAACTTAACTTGTCTTATCTTATCTTATCTTATTTTATTCATGCTGGAGTTGGAGGAGCTGGTATTATCTTATCTTATCTTATCTTATGGAAAGCTTCATGAAGATTGTTGATAGGCATGCCCCTATGAGAAAGTGTATTGTAAAAGAAAGACCAGCTCTGTGGCTGAATGAGACTCTAAAGAGCCTCATTAAGGAAAGAGATGAAGCCAAATCTACATTAGTAAAGTCTGGATTAGTGGAAGATTGAAGTACTGTCAACTGAGGAATCAGGTTACAAAACTGAATAGATTGATGAAAAAAGAATATAATTGCAAAGAATAAATGCTGTAAAGCAAGATGGTAAAGAGCTTTGGAAAACCCTTAATGAAATAATGGGGAGACGGTCAATCGGTGGGGCTTCCTTTGTAGAATCAGAAAGCATGTTTCTGACCAAACCATCTGATATTGCAAATTATTTTAATGATTTTTTCATAGATAAGGTCTATGCTCTAAGGCAGAATATGGACTACTATCTCCATAGTGAAGAAGATGGGTTGTGGTATCTCCATGGTGAGGAAATGTCTTTCTTATGTCCCTACACACATCGTGGGACAGGTGGCTAAATCTTTAATTTTAAGTCACCTGGATTATTGTGCACCTGTATGGTCATCTGCATCTAAAGGTCAACTAAAGAAATTACAAACTGCACAGAACAGAGTGGCCAGGTTAGTATTGCATTGCCCCATAAGAACGAACACAATTAGTATGCACCGTCGACTCTCTTGGTTAATTGTAGAGAATAGGCTGGATTTCAACACAACTAAATTTTTCAGAAACATTGTCTTTTCTTCTCAACCTGTTTTATTATACGACCAAATTGTTAGGTGTGATCAAGTTCATTCTCATTTGACTAGGTCCGCTGATGATGGCCAGTTGATGTTGCCACGACCAAAATCAAATGCTTTTTAAGAAAACAGTTATTTATCGTGCTATCAACCATTGGAATAATTGTCCACTGAACATACGTAAAATGAATGGCAAAGTATCTTTTAAATACCATCTGAGAATACATTATCTAAATTTGTGAGTAGGGATTAGACATTGATTGGATTTACTGTATGAAGGTAATAATAAATGAAATACTGTAATTTATTTTGAATATTTCTTGATGGTGTCTATAATGATGTCTACAATGTTTTACTGCTTTTGAATTGTCAGTGTTACAGTAGTTGATCCTTTCTTGTTGCGGACCCCAGGAAGACTAGCTTGTCCCTTTTTTGGTGACAGCTAATGGGGATCCTTTTAACAATAAACAATAAACAATAATCTTATCTTATCTTATCTTATCTTATTCATGCTGGCGTTGGAGGAGCTGGTATTATCTTATCTTATCTTATCTTATTCATGCTGGCGTTGGAGGAGCTGGTATTATCTTATCTTATCTTATTCATGCTGGCGTTGGAGGAGCTGGTATTATCTTATCTTATCTTATTCATGCTGGCGTTGGAGGAGCTGGTATTATCTTATCTTATCTTATTCATGCTGGCGTTGGAGGAGCTGGTTTTGTCCTTAACAGTCCTCACAAAACAAACACAAAAGAGCCAAAGACAACTCAATTAAATAAACAACTCAAGTGCATTAAATAAACAACTCAAGTGCATTAAATAAACAACTCAAGTGCATTCCAGATTAAATAAAATCATTTAAGGAAATTAGACATTGTAGTTTGAGTGTTTTCTGTAGGTCATTCCAAGCCGAAGGTGCAGCAAAGTCAAATCAATACACAGAGCTCATTCGATGTGCTTTACATAAACAAAAGCAAGCAGGAATAGCTGATCAAAGCATAGAGGGGCAATAGTCAGAGGAAACATGAAAGCCTTTTTGAACAACTCTGTCTGGGCGTGACGTACATTCAATAAAATAGTGTTCTGAGACTGTAAGCCATAATAAGTAGGCTACTCTGTGTAAAATAAAGAAATTCAGATATATAACACGAGAGCTATAATGCTCTTATATATGAAGATATAGAGGTGAGTAAGCCGGATATATTCAGATATATAACACGAGAGCTATAATGCTCTTATATATGAAGATATAGAGGTGAGTAAGCCGGATATATTCAGATATATAACACGAGAGCTATAATGCTCTTATATATGAAGATATAGAGGTGAGTAAGCCGGATATATTCAGATATATAACACGAGAGCCTATAATGCTCTTATATATGAAGATATAGAGGTGAGTAAGCCGGATATATTCAGATATATAACACGAGAGCCTATAATGCTCTTATATATGAAGATATAGAGGTGAGTAAGCCGGCGATTTGACAGAGAGGGCAAATTCACTGTGGAGTAAAGTGTACAGTGATGAGTGAGGGGTCAACACAACACATCAGCATAGTCCAGACAGTTTGATGGGCCTTCATGTGCAACACATCACCATAATCAATAATAGGGAGAAATGTGCCATAGACTAGCCTTCTTCTGGCAGAAAAAGTAAAACAAGATTTGTTCCTAAAGAAAACACCAAGCTTCAATTTCAACGTTTTTACTAAGTTCTGTATATGAAGCTTAAGAGAAAGGTGGTCACCAATTCAAAATCCTAAATATGAAGATTAGGGCTGTCAATCGGTTAAAAAAAAAAATCGAATTAATTACATACTCTGTAATACTGTACATACTTAGTGACAATAAAGTTCAAAAACTCTTTTATTATTATTTTCACTGTTCAAATAAAAGTTTTTTTTTTTCACATACAAGGCATTTCAGGCCACAGATAACCTAGGAGACACAATGAAAATTAATTAACACTCCCCTCAATGTCAACACTTATTTCTTTGCATTGATGTGCGACTATAGAGTTGATGAACTCCGGTGATATGCAAATTCCTTGCTGCAGACATTGCAGAGGACTTTATTTTCAACACTTTATTTTTTATCAACACCATCAGGCCGTTTTTTAAAAGTAAATGTTCCAATCAATGATCCAGGCAGCACGTTTTCTTCTCTCTCCTTCATTTTACAGTCTGACTAGAACGGCTCAGGGTCAAAGGTCATACGGAATCGATTCATCTGCACTAATTTTTTTTATCAGTTATTTTTTCTCAAATTAATTAATCAAAATTAATCAGTTATTTTGACAGCCCTAATGAAGATGAAACTACCTCAACTGTTTTACCCTGATCAGTAACAATATTCAGGTCTACTGTAACTCATTCTTCCTTGAGTTTGAAAAGACGAAAAGACCACTTTCTCCAAAAGCAGCAAGAAAATAAGGGAGTCGGGTCTGTAGTTCTTCATATGAGTTGGATTAAGTGCTCTTCATCAATTGTATGAAGTGTACTTTTCTTTAGCAAAGGCCTAACCCTTGCCTGTTTAACAGAATAAGGAACTATTCCAGAACTGAGTGAAGTATTAGGCACATGCGCAGGGGCGTAGATTTGCGTGGGGACCGAAGGACGTGTCCACACCAATGTCAAAATATGACTGAAATGTCCCCACCAATATTCAGGTTGAAATGGGGGAAAAAGCGCTCACATGCGCTACACAAAGAGTTAAATCATGTCTCACTTCAGTGCTGCGGATCATCTCGTACAGATCTTGTAATGTGCAGTAGCCTATAAGGGTAAATCGCGCTGATTTTAAGTTACCTATAATAACTACCAGTGAGCCGCAGTCTCCTGCGCAGCATGCAGCACTTCAGCTTTACTTCACTACAAGCATGAAGTGCGTCCAAATTCACCCATTCTTCTCTGTTGAACTCCTCGAGAAGTAGGCTACTCATCACACATGTGTCACATGAAAGAGCCTTTTCTCAGCTTTTAAACGGTGCTAGCTAGCCACTGTTTGCTGTGATAAACAGTTCGCGAGAAAAATAACTTCAAGAGATTTATTAATTATTCTCTGCGCCCATCTCCACATCCATTCGTCTCGGTGGAATATCGTAGGCCTACACACTCTTCACGCAACACATGACAACCCATATATCAGAATAAACAGCAGACCTTACCGAACACAAGGGTGTAATGCATTCCCGTGTATAGTTAGCTGTTCCAGAGTAATCCGGTTTTGAAATAAATTATAGCAAAATTCAACATGGTCTTTCGGCTGCATTTCTTAAAACTGAGTTGTGCTTACATCGCCTAGATATCTGTAAATATTAGAATCAGAGAATATACAGGCAGCTCACGGTTAAGAGTTTGTCAATGTAGCCTTAATGATTTATTTTCACAAAATGCTAAGCATGCATTTAAGTTAGTTTCTTAAAACTGAGCTGTGCTTAAATGGGCATGATTTCATAACAGACCAAATAGAAAATTAAAGTTAAATATAGCCTACATATCTGTAGCCTGCATATTAAAATCAGATTATGTAGGCTACACAGTGTAGTTAGATCAAGTTGGACAGTAGCACATTTTAATCATGGATAGTAGTTGGACAGTAGCACATTTTAATCATTTTATATATCTTTGGCTGGTGAAAGAGTTGAGTGTTTTTTTGTTGTTTTTTTCGTGTGGGGAGGGGGGGGGGGGTGGTTAGTGGGTAGTGTCCCCACCAAAGCTCAGACCAAACCTACGCCCTTGCACATGCGTGACTGCTGGCAGAACAGCAGGTGTGACAGGCTGCAGAAGAATAGACGGGACAGGATCCAAAGGGCATGTTGTTGGACGTCTTCGCTGAAGTAGTAGAGAAACCTCTTCTTCATCAAGAGGAGAGAAAGAATCCAACAATGCCATCACAGGACAAAGCGTTTTTTTCAGCAGGTTTTACAACCATTCAAATGATCAACAAGCTTGCAACACTAACGAAAACACGAGTTTTCTCTTTAAACAGTATTTGAGCATGCACACGCACACACACACGCACGCATGCACACACACACGAGTTATAGACTATCTTCCAAAGTAGCATACACACACACACACACACACACACATTCACAATAAGCTACCATGTGCTTCCACCCTGCTGAAAAAAACAGCCTGACCAGGTTAAGGTGGTTTGCTGGTTGACCAGCTTCTTAACCAGCTGGTTTGACCACCCTATGATGGTTGACCTGCTAGACCAGCAAAACTCTTGCAAAAAACATATCTTCAGCTGGTTTACCCAGCTTACGATGGTAATTCAGCTGGTTTTGCTTGTCGTACCACCTCAAGCTGGTCATTTTAGCTGGTGTTGCTGGTCTACACTGCTGGTTTAACTGGCCATGCCAGCTTATGTTGGTCAAACCAGCATGACCATCTTACACCAACAATATCAAGCTTGACAGGCTGGTCACCAGCATGACCATCTTGCGGCAGCTGTATCCCACACGACAGGCTGGTCACACTAGAGTTCTCAATGGGTCGGGTCGGCCCGACAAACCCGACGGGACCCGCAGGTTCGGGTTGTAAATATAATAATAGGCCGGGTTTGGGTTGTAAATATAAGCAAATGACTCAGGTCGGGTCAGACCTCGGGCTTAATCTTTTCCGCTCAGTGGAAAATAAACATTTATTAATCATCGCAGCTGTTCACCGTAAAGAAGGTCTGGCTTCTGCGTGCAACGTGCATCATGGAGAAGGGCGGGGGCAGACGCTGCGTGCACACCTTTAGCCTGGAGAAGAAGATGGAATTGTTGAAAAGTAAAGCTAAACTTGCCGCAGGTGAATTCACCATCGCTACTGCAGGAGTGGGGAAATCAGAGGTCTGGAAAGTGTTTGGAGTGGTGCTGGATTCTGATGAAAATTCTACAGGTTATGTGCAATGCTCAAAATGCAAGGTGCTGATGAAATATGTGACCCTGCAAGGTGAAACCAGTCGCTTTGGTAAAATGTACAAAATGAAGTTATTGTGCTCATATGAACGGCCATAAACTAAAACAATAAACAACGATATGTATATTGAGGGTATTGCAAAAAGTATCGCTAAGATAACTGCATCCAAAGTTGGCATGGTTCTCCTGTAACGATACGCCAGAAAAGGAGAAAATCACTGTTTTAAGTAAATTGTCACGCTAATGTGTTGAATCTTCACCTAAATAAAGTCAGGGTTTAACAGTCAAAACGTAGCCTATGTTTTAGGTCAGGCCGCGGGCCGGGTTCGGGCAGATAATTCATGTTGATGTGTCAGGTTACATCGGTTCCGGGCTTTAAAAGCCACGGGCCGGGCCGGGTTGTAATTTTCACGCCCGTTGAGAACTCTAGGTCACGCCAGCATGGCTTCCTCAGATGGTCACGCCAGCATATCCAGCTGGTGGCCCAACCAGTTAAACCAGCAAAGACCAGCAAGAGCTGGAAGAAAACCAGCAAAGACCAGCTAAAACCAGCTACCAGCATAAACTAGTCTACTAGACCCTATTCCTACTCACCTTCTTAAGACTGCTCTCCCCTTCCTGGATAATGTTTTGCTCCAGATTATAAATAATTCAATGCTATCAGGGCATGTACCACAGCCGTTTAAGATGTCTGTTATTAAGCCATCCCTCAAAAAACCTAGCCTTGACCCTAAAACCTGGCCAACTATAGGCCTAAAACTAAAGTTTTTAATGACCTCCTTACTGCTGCTGATAATGGATATGTATCAATACTAGTCCTCCTGGACCTCAGCA
>NW_027468680.1:1151701-1174201 GCF_046254945.1 Alosa pseudoharengus | reverse complement strand
AACAGACTCACCAATAGCAAGCCTAGGCTACACTAGGCTTCACTGTGTCTTTCCTTTCATTTTGAAATGTTCTTGTAAGATCCTGCTCAAAAGGAAATTACACATAGGCTACTGATAATATCACAACATTGCACGTAGGCTATGTGATCCCTTAAAATGTTCTTTAAAGTACAGAACAAATTCTAACACATTTACAAAGTGGCTAGGTATGCACCAACTGTGATGGAAAGTTTAAGAGCGAACAGGACACTCGGCATGGCTTTTAGTATTTTGTGCTGTTCTGACAGTCCACTTTTATTGCCACTTTTAGTCTAGTCTACCTGGCTACTGTTTTTGAGTTTGGAGAAGTACTTGCAGCGACAAGCTATAGCCTACGAATGCCGAGTCCACAACTGTCACATTTCCCAGCCAGGTCCATGATAGGCTGTTTGTCACTGCTTCCAATGTCTCCCTCTGGATAAAGCAGGTTAAGACCAGTGCTGTGTTGCGCTCACTAAAGGGCGATTCCATCTCCCCTTAAAGTAGGCCTAGCCTACATGATCCAAAGCACTGCGTCTCCGTTGCTCGAGTTTATCATTAGCACTGGACAATATCGGAAAATATAGGAAATGCGACGTGTCAGTTTGGCCATTTATTTATGGTTTCTGCCATTTAGATTAACAGCTCATGCATTCAGCTTGGGTCATCTTGCGGTCATACGCAAAAAACCTTTTATTTTCCATTATCTTCCCCGATCTATCTTGAGACCTTTTACTGAATTTCTTATGCAGCAGTGTCTAAAAACCCTACTGGTCGAGATTTATGCCCATTTGGCGTTGCAGGAGTCGTGGTAAATGTATCGGTGGTACTCACTGCAACGGTGTCTGAGTGTGCAGAATCCCGCAGTTTGCGCACACAATCAACAGTAGCATAGTTGGCACACATGTCATGTTTTATTTTGAGTAGGCTAAGTGTTCAACATCAGTGTTCAATATAAACTTAATTGCAATCATAGGCATAATAATATCTAATTTTTTTTATGTGAGGGAGAGAACTCAGTTGGGGGGGGGGGACACTGGCCTGTTTGGGGGGGCCTGGCCCCCTATTGCCGCCCTTGACGCCGACGCTGTGCTATTCCCTTGCCCTTTCAGCAAAAAGGTGCTTTTTAAAAGCGCTTTGCTTGCTTGATGCAACCTTAGAGTGATGTTAGCCACTATAAAATAATGTTGTGGTTGTTGGAAGAGCACGATTTGAAGCCAATCTGTAAGCAAAGTCTCGTTAGACCTAGCTTATCACCTTGTTTAGTTAGTGCAGAAGTTGTGTAGTCGTTAGACCTAGCTTCACACCTTGTTTAGTTAGTGCAGCAGTTTTGTTGTACGAATTCTTGCTCTCAGCAAAGAGATAGCAATAGAAAGACAAATGTTGACATTTTCCCGTATTTTGGGTGAGTAACCGAGGAAGTCTCCCTTATCTTTAATGCTCAATGTTGACAGCTCTGAAGTTCCGCCCATATAAGGAGATCCGGTATCTTGACATTTTTCCTACGGGAAAATCACATGGGGATTATTGCACTTGTTAAGCTCTCACTCACTCTAACATTATACAAATGAATCCAACAGTAATATTAGTTTATTTTCTAAATGCAAATTTACAGAGCTACAGTGAGGACCCTTAATAAATACTACAGTGAGGACCCTTAATAAATACTACAGGGACTACTACAGTGAGGACCCTTAATAAATACTACAGTGAGGACCCTTAATAAATACTACAGGGTCTACTACAGTGAGGACCCTTAATAAATACTACAGTGAGGACCCTTAATAAATACTACAGTGAGGTCCCTTAATAAATACAGTGAGGACCATTAATAAATACTACAGTGAGGACCCTTAATAAATACTACAGGGTCTACTACAGTGAGGACCCTTAATAAATACTACAGTGAGGACCCTTAATAAATACTACAGTGAGGTCCCTTAATAAATACAGTGAGGACCATTAATAAATACTACAGTGAGGTCCCTTAATAAATACTACAGTGAGGTCCCTTAATAAATACAGTGAGGACCATTAATAAATACTACAGTGAGGTCCCTTAATAAATACTACAGGGTCTACTACAGTGAGGGCCCTTAATAAATACTACAGTGAGGACCCTTAATAAGTACAGTGAGGACCCTTAATAAATACTACAGTGAGGACCCTTAATAAATACTACAGTGAGGACCCTTAATAAATACAGTGAGGACCCTTAATAAATACTACAGTGAGGACCCTTAATAAATACTACAGGGTCTACTACAGTGAGGACCCTTAATAAATACTACAGTGAGGACCCTTAATAAATACTACAGTGAGGTCCCTTAATAAATACAGTGAGGACCCTTAATAAATACTACAGTGAGGACCCTTAATAAATACTACAGTGAGGACCCTTAACTTAACTATATGATAGCTTAGCTCCCTTTATTCTCAAGGTAATAAATACCTCATTAGAAACAGGTATATTTCCAACTGCTTTTAAAACCGCTGTTGTGAAACCTTTACTTAAAAAGTCAAATCTTGACCATACCAATCTGAGCAACTACAGGCCTATATCAAATCTACCGTTCCTGAGCAAAGTACTTGAAAAAGTTGTTTGTAATCAGTTAAATACCTTCCTCAACGAAAACAGTATCCTTGAAAAATTCCAATCAGGTTTTAGATCAAATCACAGCACAGAAACGGCTCTAGTAAAAATAGTCAATGATCTCAGACTGGCTACTGACTCAAACAAAGTCTCAATCCTTATTCTTCTGGATTTGAGTGCGGCATTTGACACCATTGATCATAGCATCCTAATTCACCGCCTTGCGAAGTGGGTGGGTCTCTCTGATAATGCTCTAAACTGGTTTCAAACCTACATTACTGGCAGAGATTTTTATATCAGTCTAGGAGATCATGTATCTGAAAAACATGACTTGCCTTTTGGTGTGGCCCAGGGGAGCTGCCTTGGTCCCCTGCTATTTTCCCTATATATGCTTCCATTGGGAAATGTCATAAGTCAGCATAATGTAAACTTCCATAGCTACGCAGATGATACCCAATTGTATATTTCTGTGGAGCCAACTAACCCAGATGGCCTTTGCTCCCTCACTGCATGCCTAACCTCCATTAATCAGTGGATGAGCAAACATTTTCTGAAACTAAATGATGACAAAACAGAGGTACTTTTGGTTGGACCAAAACTAAAGCGAGATATTGTTCTTAGTAATCTGGGGAACTTGGCACACCAGGTCAAACCAAAAGTAACAAGCCTCGGTGTCATCTTAGATGCAGAGTTAAGTTTTAAGCCCCATATCAGTAAAGTTACTCAAACAGCCTATTTCCACTTGAGAAACATTGCCAAAGTGCGGCCCTTTTTAACTCAACAAGATGCAGAAAAACTAATTCACGCCTTTATCACTAGCAGGTTAGACTACTGCAATGCACTTTTCACTGGTCTTCCCAAAAAACATCTAAAGAAATTGGCACTCATACAGAACTCTGCGGCTAGACTTTTAACTAAGACTAAGAAGAGAGAACACATCACCCCTGTGTTGGCTGAACTGCACTGGCTCCCTATTTCCTATAGAATTGATTTTAAGGTTATGTTAATTACTTACAAAGCTCTAAATGGCATAGCACCTTCATATATCTCTGAGCTTTTAATATCTTATCAACCACAAAGGAAACTTCGATCATCCAATTCTAATCTTTTAATCGTACACAAAGTGCTCCACAAGCAAAGTGGAGAAGCTGCTTTCATCCATTATGCCCCCAAACTATGGAACACCCTGCCTCTGTACATCAAGCAGGCGAGTTCAGTAAATATTTTTAAAAAAGATCTGAAAACATACCTGTACAGGAAAGCTTTTAGTTAACTCGTCTTATCCTGTAAACTACTTTTTCAGATTATTCTACATCTGCTGCTATTGGAGGGCGCAGCCAGCCAGAAGCAGATGGGCTCCCCCTATTAAGTCAGGTTCTGCTCAAGGTTTCTTCCTGGAATATGGGAGTTTTTCCTTGCCACAGTTGCCATATGGCGTGCTTGTGGGGGGTAAGAGGGTTAAGGCTGCCAGTCTTATGACATGTCATTTTCTATATTTTTGATATGTTGCTGAGTGGATCATAAACGGCCCCAACAATGAAGAAATGTGATTGATAATGACTGACTGACTATTATTTTGTTACATGCTTCAAATGTAAAGCACTTTGAGCTGCATTCTGTGTATGAAAGGTGCTATACAAATAAAGCTTATTATTATTATTATTATTATTATTATTATTAATAAATACAGTGAGGACCCTTAATAAATACTACAGTGAGGACCCTTAGTAAGAGCTACTGTGTTACATCCTGCGATGTGTCTATTTCTCCTGTTCTGTATCACCGTGTCTTGTCTCTATTCTAGGCCTGGTCCTGTGTGCTTAATTGATGGGATGTGCCGGCGCGCGAGGCGTGTCCTGACGGCATAAAGAGGGCCTGGTTATGGGGAGGCGTGTCCTGACGGCATAAAGAGGGCCTGGTTATGGGGAGGCGTGTCCTGACGGCATAAAGAGGGCCTGGTTATGGGGAGGCGTGTCCTGACGGCATAAAGAGGGCCTGGTTATGGGGAGGGGGGCCTCTTGCAGATGGGTGTGGACGCTCACCTGGTAAACTGGATTACAGATTACCTGACCGAGCGACCACAATTCGTCAGACTGAAGAACTGTCTCTCTGACACTGTGATCTGCAGCACCGGAGCGCCACAGGGAACTGTGCTCTCTCCAGTCCTGTTCACCCTGTACACATCTGACTTCAGCTACAACACCGAGTCATGCCACATGCAGAAGTTTTCTGATGATACTGCAATTGTGGGGTGTATCAGGAACGGGCAGGAGGAGGAGTACAGGAGCCTGGTGGAGGACTTTGTGCAATGGTGCAAACTCAATCATCTTCACCTTAACACTTCAAAGACCAAGGAGATGGTGGTGGATTTCCACAGGTCTAAGCCCACTCTGCTACCAGTCCACATTGATGGGGTCAATGTGGAGGTGGTTAGCACCTACAAGTATCTGGGTCTCCACCTGGACAATAAACTGGACTGGTCAGCCAACACTGATGCACTCTACAAGAAAGGGCAGAGCAGGCTGTACTTCCTGAGGAGGCTGCTGTCCTTCAATGTGTGCAGCAAGCTCCTCAGGATGTTCTACCAGTCTGTTGTTGCCAGCGTCCTCTTCTATGCAGTAGTATGCTGGGGAGGAAGCACAAAGAAGAAGGATGTGGGGCGAATTGACAGGCTGGTAAGGAAAGCTGGCTCTGTAGTGGGAGCTGAACTGGAGTGCATCACTTCACTATCTGACAAAAGGACCCTGAAGAAACTGATCAACATCTTGGACAATGAGTGTCATCCACTCCACAGCACTAATGTTAAGCAGAAGAGCCTGATCAGCTGGAGACTTCGCTCACTGCCTTGCACAACAGACAGACTGAGAAAGTCATTTGTCCCCAGGGCCATTGAACTGTTCAATGCCTCACTTAAGGGAAGAGGAGAGATAGACTTCTCTGCATAGTCTGTCTGCCTCTTCACCCCCTCCATGTTTGCTACTGTCTGTCCACTAGCCACTTGTACCACTGTCTTTCTGCCTCACTGTTTGCGTGCTATATTAGCACATTAGCACATATGCATAACCCCCCCCTCCATGCCACAGCCAAACTGTGGCCACATTTTCTTAAATAGTTAAATATATAGATATATAGACTTTACTTGACTTTATTTCTGCATTGTTGCACTGTTGGACTTACTCATTTGCACTATCACCATGACCACTATCACCATTGCACTACCATCATGACACTCATTCACACAGAGCACCTTAGAGCACCTTACCATACCTTACTATGCACAGAGAATCACAGGCTCAGTCCCTGCCTCAGTCATTGCAAGCGCCTCTGATTGATTAATCACCACTATGTGGATACTGTTTTTAGAATTTAGATTAAGTGTTAGTTAGTATAATTTGTATTTTTGTAATTTGTATTTTAGTATATTTTTATATATGGTATTTAAGTGTTAGTTAGTATAATTTGTATTTTAGTATATTTAGCATATTCTTTATCTTCTACTGTCCTTATTGCTTAGTTGTGTTTTTATATTATATACTTTAATTACTCTCTCTGCTGTTAAAGAATGTGTTTGTGTTGTCTGTATGCTGCTGAGACCTGGAATTTCCCCTGGGGATCAATAAAGTATCTATCTATCTATCTATCTAATCTGACTAGGCAAGGCTATTACCGTTAGTTTAATTTGCATCTCTCAAGCGTTGCTGACCTAGACTACCTAACAGGATAGTGCATCCTCTGATCGGTCTGCATCTTGTTTGCTTGATTGCTTGCCAGACTTTCCCAGCCAGAATACTTTGTTGTTAAAAAAGTTGTCAATTACAACTGCATATTCCGTTAATTACAACTGCATATTCCGTTAATTATAACTGCATATGCCGGCAGCGGCGACTGTCTACATATGTGTGGAGGGGGAGGAGGATTTAAATGCGCTCATAATAACGTGCATGCTCAAAATGAAACTAGCAGTTTTTCAGCCGAACCTGTTTCACCCTCCCCATAAGATTTTTGAATCAATGCAATGGTTTAGCAATATTTCAGTCAAACGTTAGTTGGTTTAGATACAACTGAACTTAGCCTTGGCCTATATTAATGGAAAGTAATGGATTAACTTTGACTAAATATTTAGTTGAATTTTGATTTGCTGTGCTGCACACTTTTGAGCAAAAACCATAAATGTTGTCTACAGGTGCTATGCTTAACCCTTTAGGCGCCAGAGGTTTTTTTTTCGAAACGTTCGATTTTGACATCTTCATTTCAAAAGGCTATATCTTGAAAGTGATAAGAGATAGAGACTTTCTGTAAATTAGAGAAATATTAAGGATGACCCAAAGTTTATGTAGGGATTAAATGTTTATATCTAATTTGCATATTATGACGTCATATGGTGGCGGCCATCTTGGATTATAGAATTTTCATGAAAAGTCGCATGTTTGAATGATAAAATGCACCACTTCTTTCCCCCCAAAATGTCCCTCACCTTCTGTATGCTATATTGCACAATACTGAATGCTCAGGTAAATACTAAGTAGTAAACAAACTGTGTAAATCATTACTAATAAATGGCAGAAACAGGGTGAAGTATGACACCCTATTTGACTAAATCGGCCGTTTTATTCGATACCGCATCTTGTCAACTAAAGTCGACCGTGGCGCCTAGAGGGTTAAGTTTGTGAGAAGAGATGTCAGCCAGTGCAAGCGCAGATCCACATTCAGCTTCAACCAGTACAAGCAGCCCAGACCCTAAAACTGCTCCACCAAATGACCCAGCAGACTGACCTCCAATCTTAACAGACTCTATGCTCCACCAAATGACCCAGCAGACTGGCCTCCAGTCTTAACAGACTCTATGCTCCACCAAATGACCCAGCAGACTGGCCTCCAATCTTAACAGACTCTATGTGTGTGTGTGTGTGTGTGTAGGAGCTCTCTATGCGAACTGAGTTAGTGCGCAGAGGTCCATGCAAACCAAGACAGGATTTTTCTTTCCCCAAAGACAAGTCTAGTAGAGGGTTCCATCTGGGCTTATTACAGGGACAGCTGGCAAACGGGGAAAAGATTATCAGGAGCTGGCTTTTCATACTCAGTTAAAAATGATGTTGTGTATTGTTTTTGCTGCAAGCTCTTTCCACAAAAATCTTTAAAATAATAAAAGAAGGTGTTAATGACTGGTCAAATATCAACGCCATTCTGAAGCATAATGGACACTTCCTTAAAGAAGTTGAGTTAATGGCCAAATTTGATGCTGTTTTGGAAAACCATCTGAACAGAGTTAAAGATGGTGAAACACATGCTCGTTACCTCAGTAAGGACATACAAAATGAGCTTATCCAGCTTGTGAGTGACAGGATTCTTGAAACAATTGTAACTCAAGTAAGAGTTTCAAAATACTTTTCCATTATCTTGGACTGCACACCTGACATTAGTCACCAGGAGCAGATGTCCATTATCCTCAGAAGCGTGGCTTTACAGGGACAGCCAGAAATCCAGGAGCACTTCCTTGGCTTTGTTAATGTTGAGGATAGCACAGGGTTGAGTCTGTCTACTGTCATATTAGAGCTTAAGCTTAATCAAGTTAAAAGTAAATATGGAGTGCTGCTTAACTTCGGCACTGCATCTCAGATGTCCAGAGACTCTTTAAAGGCTCAGTGCATGGAGATTGAGAAGACGCTGACCTTCAACCAAGACTCTGACATAAGTGGAATTGATCTGGCACACGAAATCGAGAATTACCATCAGGCAATATGACTGCCTTTGAGCTTCTTTCTTTTCTCTGTGAGAAAGCTGGAGGAAATCTATCCTAACCTTTGGATAGCCCTGAGAGTTACTGTCACTCTGCCTGTAACCGTCGCGTCAGTAGAAAGGAGCTTCTCGAAATTAAAGCTCATCAAAACGTACTTACGATCATCTATGTCTCAGGAACGTTTGAGTGGTCTGTCCATCATGAGCATCAATCATGATGTAGGGAAACACATATCCTTTGATGACATTATCGACGACTTCGCATCCAGAAAATGCAGAAGAGGAAACTTTTAATGTCACCAGTAATGTCACCAGTTTTACAATTAGATCTGGTTCCAGCTCTGCACACATCAACATGAAGGTTCACATCAACATGAAGGTTCACATCAACATGAATGAAGCATATTGCTGCTGCCTATTGTTTGTTAAGTATGTCGCTGCCTAATGTTTGTTAATCACATTGCAGCCTACTGTTTGTTAAGATGTCGTTCAGTTTATAATAGTAATAATAAATACAGTATAGTGTTTGTTCAGTAAATGTTTATTGAAATATTGTTTGTTCAATAAATATTGTTTTACTTTACTTATATTATTTGTTCAATAAATATACTGAGTCTCAGGGGCACTACCGAGGCATTGGGGAAATCGCCAGATTGCTGGTTGTTTAGCCATTCCTGCGGGCTTTGTGTTTAATCCATCCGTTTGAAGATCCGCGTCTAGTTTAAATTGTATGGGGTATGTCCGTGTGCTTAAAAGGAATGGTTATTTGGTTTATGGAAATGTCGCTGGCCTTCCCGGCTCATGTTTAATTCATTCAGACCTTACAGACTATAGCGATTTTAATTGTTTAAAGAATGGCGTCACCTGTTGAAAAGTTTGTGGAAGAACCCTTGATGGCTTTGTTAAATACATTGACAAAAGAACAATTAATAGAACTTGCTAGTCATTACAACATAGAGCTTACGAGCACGCGGTATAAAAAAAGTACAGTGAAGGCGGCCTTGTGTGCCAAGGGTCTACTTGTAGTGTCTGGCGATGCATCTGAGGATGATGAGGAAGAAATTCCTCTGATGCTGCAAATTTAACTTTGCTGAACAAAAAGAACTGTTGCTCTTACAGTTAGAAAATCGTAAGTTGGAACATGAAATGCAAATGGATAGGTTGCATCTAAATGAACAAAATGAATGTGCTAAACGAGAACTAGAACAGCAAAAGCTTGAACTCGAAGCTGAACCTTTGGATCTTATTAAACACGGGAGGTTTAGGGGATCCAAAGCTAGATATCTCCACTAGTTTAGGGCTTCTTCCCCCCTTTAATGAAAAGGATGTCGACATATTCTTTGTGTTGTTTGAAAAGGTAGCAGACGCGCAGGGTTGGCCTGACTCACATCGCGCTCTTATGCTGCAGTGCACCCTTACGGGGAAAGCACAGAGAGCGTTCTCCGCTCTCAATGTTGAGGATGCTAAAGATTACGAGTTTATAAAGGCGTCAGTTTTGAGATCATTTGAGTTAATTCCAGAAGCATATCGGCAGCGGTTTAGAGGTATGTGAAGACGTCCAGATCAAACCAATGTTGAGTTTGTGAGAGATTTGCGATTACTATACCAATGCTAGTGCGTCGCCTCTAACGTTCAAACAGTTGACAACATGACGGACTTGATAGTCTTGGAGCAATTTAAAAACACATTGCCAGAGTGTGTTGCGATGTATATGTATCCTCTACTAGTTAGTCAAAACCGATCAGGTGCTACATCTGATGCAGAGCAAGTTTGCCGTTTTGGAAAGGTCATTGGAAAGGGAACTGTCCAGTTCTGAAGTCAAAGGCCAAAGCTCGTTATTCGTTTGTGAAACCTGCTGCTTTAGCTGTGTCGCCTTTTAATTCAGATGTTGTACTTCCTAACAAACTGAAGCCTAATTACTCTCCATTTATTTCAGATGGATTTGTTTCACTAATTGGCAGTGAGGAGAAGTTTCCTGTAAAAATCTTGCGTGATACAGGAGCATCAGAGTCCTTTATTTTGGCGTCTATTTTGCCGTTTTCTTCTTCCTCCAGGTCTGGGAGATCTCTTTTGGTGAGAGGTATTGATCTTAGTACTTTTGAAGTCCCTTTACACAGGGTTGTGCTCTACTCTGAGTTGGTAGAGGGGGAGGTTGAGTTGGGAGTACGCCCTGCCCTCCCTGTTGATGGGGTGTCTGTTATATTAGGGAATAATCTGGCTGGTGGGCATGTTTGGCAACTGCAGAAAAGGCTAGGTTTGCTTTACCAGATTTTCCCTTGACTCTTTCTCATGAAGAGCTAGTTAAAGGAATTATCCGGAGTAAAATGCACTTTAGATCAATTTACGGATGATTGGGAGTACATACGTTGAGTTGACATCCAAATCATGTCATTCGGATGTGTTTTAAGAAAGTTCGATGTTACCGTTTTTAGTCAAAACTCGTTAGCGTGGAAGTGAGAAGGGCATATTATTTCGCCGCTACAAAACGCTATTTTTATACCTCTTCTACAGTTCCAAACAACATTACACTTACGTGGTAGTGAGTAGAGTGTCCCTAAAGCCAAACCGAAGTATCCCGAGGTCTTTATGTGGTCGGATAGAGAGTACAGAATGAATTTCATCAAGCCAGTACCTTTCCGGAAATGTTGTCATCTTTGCTGCCATCTTTAGGGGAAAGTCCGTAGGAGTCAATTGCCAAGTGTGCTCTGGAAATTCACAATTTCGTCGCCGTTTAAAAAAAAAAAAAAAGTCCAGTATTTCTTTTGAAATTGAAATGAAGTTGTATGGACTGGACTATGTTTTTTTTTTTTTTTTTTTAAACGGCGAAGAAATTGTGAACTTTACAGTTGGACTGTGTAGGGCCGTTGCCTGTTGCTGAAGGTGGGTCTAGGTATTTGCTGACCATAATGTGTCAGATAACCTGTTATCCTGCTGCCTACCCACTACGCTCTATTACAACCAGGTCCATTGTAAGGGCTCTTTCTCAGTTTTTTTCTATATTTGGTATTCCAAAGGTTGTCCAGACTGACCAAGGCTCCAATTTTATGTCTCGTGTCTTTGCTCAGGTTTTACGCCAGCTTCACATTAAATACAAAGCCTCAGCTTAGCACCCTCAGAGCCAAGGTGCTCTTGAACGTTTCCACCAGACACTGAAGTCTCTTCTCCATGCTTGTGTAACGGATGCAGCTAGCTTAGCTGTGCTTGTGGAACGTTGGTAAACCTCACTCCCCGACGCCTCAAAAGTGCTGCTGGCATGCGAGCCAGTAGCCTGGGCTATTGGCTCAATTGTTAGCGCGCTCGCCTCCCAATCCGAGGTGCTGCTGTTCGCGGGTTCGAGTCCGGGCGTGTGCAGGGCTGAATCGTGCAGGTTCAACACAACGCAGGTTACACTTACTGTATGGAGTTGGGACGTGACTAGTAGGAAGGTTTGCCATGGCTGTTGCTTGCCTCTAGGGAGGTGGTTCAAGAAAGTACAGGGTTCAGCCCTAATGATCTAGTCTTCGGCCACTCTGTACGTGGGCCTTTGGCCGTCCTAAAGGATGGTTTGGACCTCAAGGAGCCACCAAAAGCTTTGTGTGGTTATGTAAATGGTTTTAGAAGACGTCTTTACGAGGCAGGTAGGTTGGCCCATGAGAAGTTGACAAACACTCAGTTTAAAATGAAGGAGCGATATGATAAGCAAACTCAGCGTGTTTTTGCAGTGGGTGATAATGTGCTTGCTCTTCTGCCAGTTATGTCATCTCCTTTCCAGGCAAAGTTTTCTGGCCCATACACTGTTGTCAGTGTCAGCTGATTCTGTGATTGCAGGAGGGTGATTTTATAATTTAGGGTACACTGCATGTCCACTGATGTTAAATATACTTATACAATCAAATTTCTTCAAAGAAATTGCATTTTATGTGTAAACTTGCTTCATGAAATAACATCACACAGACAATATGTGCATTGTGCAATATATTCTTCATTTTGCTTAAAATGTGTCATTATGGCCCTAAATATACAGTTTTGTCCAAAGTCTTAATATTAAAGGAAAATAATAGTTTAAAACATAACTTATTTATTTAAATACTTAAAATATATTAATTTATTCGTGTCCACAAAATGTTGGTCAACTATGTTCCAAACAAAACCTCCCCCAGCAACTCAAAAATGGTTTGTCCCAAGACCATGTGACCAGCACCATGTGATGTCATTTTCCTCTGTGGAGGCAATTTCAAATGCACCATGGTGAGTCTCCTCTCAGCTTTTTCAATATTTGATGTAGAAAAGCATATCGTCAACGGCCAAATTATTAACCATCAACTATGTTATGTACATTGTCATGGCTAAAAAGTTTTATTCATTATAATCACATTTTGTGTTGAATTCTTACATTAATAGGAATGTTTGGAAGCTTCTCAGGTTATAAGGTAAATGCTTCCAAGTCTACAATCCTTTTTCTGAAAAGATCTGACAGATTAAGTCCTCCACTATGTATAGGAATATTGTGGATACCTTGGTGCTAAAATCACACCTTAAATAGAATCCATGGGACCTACTAACTATAACCCTGTGGTTGAGTCAGTAGTAGAATCTATTAACAGATGGAATCTTTAACATTCTCTAAAATTGGACGTAATAATGTTCTAAAGATGTTATGTTTCCTAATTTCCTATGTCTTTTTCAAACCATCCCACGTGCCCCCCCTTCTAATTTCTTTGTTAAAATTAAAAAAAAAATTTGTAATTACATTTGGATCAGTGGACGCTCATTTGGAACAGTGGACGCTCAAGACTGTGCATGACCTTGTGCTTACCGTAAGACAGAGGTGGGTTACAGCATCTCACCTCCAGGGATACTACTGGGCAGCCCAACTAAGAGCAGCCTCGTGCTGGGATACTACTGGGCAGCCCAACTAAGAGCAGCCTCGTGCTGGGATACTACTGGGCAGCCCAACTAAGAGCAGCCTCATGCTGGGATACTACTGGGCAGCCCAACTAAGAGCAGCCTCGTGCTGGGATACTACTGGGCAGCCCAACTAAGAGCAGCCTCGTGCTGGGATACTACTGGGCAGCCCAACTAAGAGCAGCCTCGTGCTGGGATACTACTGGGCAGCCCAACTAAGAGCAGCCTCGTGCTGGGATACTACTGGGCAGCCCAACTAAGAGCAGCCTCATGCTGGGATACTACTGGGCAGCCCAACTAAGAGCCTCATGCTGGTTTGAACACCAGTCAGCGCTGCACTGGGTAAAGATGGATTCACTTCTAGAATCCCCTTATATCTCTACCTTATTATATCTCTACCTTTATTCAGCAAATGCATCCACTCCGAAAAACCACACTGCAAACCCCTTTGTTAGACACACACTGATAGTATGGCATGAGGTGTTAAGTTATCTTGGGGAAAATGCCCCTTATCCCAATTTTCACCTATTTGGGGGGAACAGAAACTTCACACCAGGTACTAATGACCTTGGTTTTAAGTTATGGGCAGACAGAGGTATCAGTACAATTTTAGACCTGTTTGAGAATGATACTCTTTTAAGATTTAATGAAATTAAGCAAAAGTTCAGTATTTTAGTTTCATAACAAAGACACAGAACTCTGTAAATCTTCCCGGTCCAAATTCTTTAGAAAATACAGTTTTGAACCATTATGGAGCAGCTGGACTAATCTCAAAATTCTATCAGATTATCATAGCTGCATCAAGAGTCCTCAGAGGCTAAAAGACTAGCATGGTGTTCAGACCTCACTGAAGGAATCACTGTAGAAGAATGGCAGGATATATGTCTCCAGTGCCAAGTACAAACAATAAATATAAGGTTCAAACTCCTCCAGTATAAACGGGTGATGAGAACACACATTACCCCAGAGTTACTACGTCGCATTTAGCCTAATACACCGGAGACTTGTGTCCAGTGTGGCATACGGAAAGGCAGCTTGTTTCACTGCCTCTGGGAATGCACCCTCATTCAAGAATGTTGGTAAGAGATTACTACAATGATATCTATGTTCATCAATGAACAACTTCCACTATGTACCAAACTTTGTATTTTTGGATTTTCCCAGCAAGCTGTACATTGAACAATAGCAGGAAGAAGATGGTTATATTTTGTCTTCTTGAAGCTAAATATAAAATTGCACTGTCATGGAAATCTGTTTACAGACCAAGCAAGCAAAGCTGGGTTGAAGGACTACTGCAATCCCTTGCTCTAAAGAAACTTACATATGTGTTAAAAGGAAATATAACACTTTTGTGAAGATTTGGGGCTCATTTATGCAGCTTCTGGAGGGGGAGGATTTCATTGAGGCTTTGTAGTCTACTGTTATATATAGAACTTTATTTATTTTCAGTAAGGTCACTGATCACATTTTGGACTGTGGGAACATACTATATGCACACAATGTGTTTCCGTCTGTGTATGTACGTGTTGGTCACTCATGGGAACATTCTATATGCACACAATGTGTATAAGGGGTCTAGTTTATATATGTTGGTCACTCATCAGTGTTATTCTTTTCTTTTCCTTAAAAGGCTTGATGAGAATCAGCCAGTTACCGCAACAGTAAAACATACCACTAACACTACACTACTTATCTCTCTCACACACACACACACCAGTTATTATGTCAAACCGCATTACACATATCAGCTTCTGCCCCCACAGATGATCTAGGCCTGTAGGTGTGTGTGTCTCCTTCATGTGTGTCTAGGCCAGGGGTCTCAAACACCCGGCCCGCGTCCGGCCCAATTCCGGCCCGCGGCGTATGTCAAAATAATAAGTAATCCGGCCCTTGAGACTTTTTAATTGCGACAAACAACGATACTGATTAAAATAGACGATAGTTCCAAGTACGGTGACAAATCTCATTTGTACTCTGCTCCACTATGTGCTAGACATCCAGAGCTTCATTCAAACCCAAAATCGCTGCGCAAAGTTTTCAGGAAATACTTGTATTACATGCGAGAAACACAAAGACGTGCATTTGTAATGACGCGGAAGCGATGCAGGCCATAGTGTTGCATAAGTTGAAGCAGAAATTAAGCAGAAATAGGCCTACACCAAATGTTGAAAAACGTTTACGTGTGATGAAGTCTTAGATAGGCTATGTTATTCACCTATTATAAATCTGAAGGAGAAGATCCTTTTGGAGATTATGATCGATCGTCTATTGAATGGAGGTGCGTCTGCGTGTATACGACGGTGTCCACTAAGCATACCATGCTTATTTCGACCCTCTGCCCAACATAGCTTGGAGGTTGCAGTGGTAATTGTGATGATGGTGTCCGTAATGGACGTGGTACAGACAGCAGGGCTAGTAGAAATAGGGCTCTAAACTACAAAGTCACCCGCAATATGATGCAAACTTCTGGGTACTCAGATTACCCGCGATAGGAACTGATTTGACCAGAATACTTTATTGTAGGCCTTGTGGTTTAAAAACCATATACATCTTAGGTGTTGGTATACATCTTAGGTGTTTTCCTGTTAATTTGTTATGTGGGTAATATGAAAAAAGGAAAGTAAACCTGCTCAAATATGTTCATCCAGTATTTACTGAAAGGTGCATAATTTGAGGTGCTTGCCATCCAGTAGCAAATTAGATGGGTAAATTTACCCCCTTCATAAACTTTTGTTTTACTCAAAGATTTTTACATTTACAGTAGGACTTTATCTCTGACCATGGCCCTTCAAAATTGTTATATAAAAATCCAATGGTGTTGCTTTCTTAATTAACCCTGACGCCTATAGTTTGCCAGGTTTAAAAAAGTTATGAGAGGAAAATATTTTTATTTGGTGTGAAACACACACATACCTGTTTTTATGCTTTTCATTTGTTTTATAATTTGTATTAATATTTATTTTATCATTATTTTATTTATAAGCTAAGGTTGCTAGCACAGGTGTCTAAAACTAGATAAAAACACTTGCACTTTCTGTTTGCAGTTTTGTGTGGTATTTGAAAAAAAGAACATTGCATTTTCAGAAATAGCCGGCCCTCCAATCAGATGACGTTGGCAGAATTGGCCCCCAGCTCATTTGAGTTTGAGACCCCCTGGTCTAGGCTGTAGCTGTGTGATCATTGTTTGTGTTTGTGTGTGCCAGGAGTTGTGTGTGTTTGTGCTTGTGATTATGGCTGGGTGTGTCTTGGTGTGTGTGAGAATATTAATATAAAATGGGCATGCAACAAATAATTAATTATCATAGTTAAAAAATAGCTACATTAAAAACTCAACTCTCTCACCAGGTACTCTTAACCAGTCTGACTACACAGTAACACACACACACACATAAACTCAAATATCAACACTCTCATCTCATTTATAAGTCTAGGCATGACTTAACTGCAGTTAAAACAGCATTTTTACCATCACATATTCACACACACACACACACACACACCCTCTGCGCTGGGGTGGCTTCTGGTTCCGAGTCCTGAGTTCTACACAAACAGGTTCACCAATGTACTGTTACGCCAATGTAATGTGCTAACAGCAGCTAACTGGCACTGAGCTCACATCTTAGTGGGCTACTACTGCTAGCTGGCTAAAAAGCTAACACTGCTAACCGCCACTGAGCTCACATCTTAGTGGGCTACTACTGCTAGCTGGCTAAAAAGCCAACGCTGCTAACTGCCACTGAGCTCACATCTTAGTGGGCTACTACTGCTAGCTGGCTAAAAAGCTAACACTGCTAACCGCCACTGAGCTCTCTTTCACATGCCTGTGTGCCGAAAAGGACAGAAGTGTGACTGGGTTTGCTACAGTAATTTCCTGTGTATTAGCCGCAGTGTGTGTAAGCCGCAGGAAAGTGTTTTATGCAAGTTAAAAAAACAAAACTATATGAATACCATATTAACTGCCCCTGTGTATAAACCTCATAGCTGAAGAAATTTTGCAAAACCAATGTATAAACCGCAGCTAATAGTTGGGAAACTGTACCTGCAACTTGCTTGTTAAAATGTGTACACTGTGGCGACAACACAAGTATCTCACACACACATTATCCTCTAATCCGGTGATCAGGGATGTGGATGCCTTGTACGTGGTCAACAACCAGTCACCGCTGTTAGCTGGCAAAGGGGGGTAGCTGGCTTGCTAACTTGCTGGCTTGCTTACTTGCTGGCTTGCAGGCTTGCTAACTTGCTGACAGTAGATATTTGGCTCAAAATCACTAGAATAACTAATCACTAGAATTACTTGAGTTACAATGTTTTTTTTATATTGTACAGCAGGGGTCGTCAAATGGCAGACCGCGGTCCGAGTCCGGACCCTGACGCGATCCTATCCGGACCCGGACCATAATAGCCTAATTTAGATTTTCATGTAAGTGAAATCTGCTCTAAATGTTTCTTAGGTTATGATAACTACATTTACTTCAGTAGCTTCAGGAACCATCATTTCGCTTGCTGCTACTCAGCCAGTGAAATCCGTGCATTCTGATAAAGTCGAGTAGCCTAAGTGAGTAAAGTTACTATGGTGAAGAGACTCACTAATAGCCTGAAACGAGCGAGGAGAGGAGGCAGGACGAGAAACAATCAGATGGATATCTAAGTTAGCTATAAGTAAGTTATTTTCAAATCATCGATTGCTTAAAGAGGAGAAAGCTAGACAGCGAGAACAGAGCTTTATATAACGATACGGGGGCAATGCCACGCAAAACTGTCACGTCTGTAACGCCAACTAAATAGGCTACCATGGCATTATGTTGCGTTATGGATGTGACAGTTTTGTGCAGAATTGCCCTGGACCGACTCTTCTACATATTCTGATAGGCAATTTTTAAAAGCGCCAATTTGAAGCACCTCTACTAGACAAAGCATATATTTTGAGCAAGCATAGGGTAGGCTAGGCTGAGTGAACCGAGACCACAGAATATGATTGATCCACCACCAGGGGCGTAGCCAGGATTATTTTATAGGGGGGGCCAGCTGGGTCCAGACCTTTTATTGGGGTGGCACTTGGGAATCAAAACTACTATTTAAAAACTACCCAAAAAGTTTTGAAGATTAGGATAGCCTATTTTAATAATGGTAATAAATTGTGTAAAGCCAACACTGATACACAGGTCAGTTTGTTGTCCACTCCAAATCATTTTCCATAAGCCAATGCTATAAAAAAGTACATTATGATAATGCACCTTACTTAATCAGTCTTATTCAAATGATGTTAAAGAACAATAATAAATACTACAAATATTGTATTCAGATATTTAATCTTATACTGATGGCCAAACTATATTTCTTTCTGATATCCACTCTAAGTACTTGGCTGTAAGTAACATGGCTCTGAATTAAGAAATTAACCCTTAGAACCCTAGACTGTTTTAAGGGCTTTTCCACTACCTTTAGTTGTAAGCATTTATCCTGGTCATTGTAAGTGCCATTTCCACATGCTATATTTTTTTCAGAACAGTCTAGGCTACCCAGATCTGCCACCAATTCCTATTAATACTTGCATTGATTTAATTTTGATTTTTAAATAATACAAAGACAAAAAGCATATTATACCATTCTTATTTTGAAATGTATCTCTGTCAGCTGGACATGACTTTCATGTATGTGTAGGGCAGACTGTCCTGAATCTGGCAATATAAGAACCATGGTGGAGGGGGGCTTTGGGGCTGAGCAATTTACAGACATGTGGTGTGCGCCTTACAGAAATAAATGCCATTTTTTTATTTAGTAATGAAAAATGCCCTTTCTGCGCTCCATATGTGTGACACGAACTGATCTGACCTGACTGAACCCGAGTTTGCGTGTTCTGTGTGTACACTCATGATGATTCTAAAACAACTTTTTACTGCATTGTCATGAACAAAGTGAATGCAAAAAGGTGTTTCTTTGTCGAATAAATTGGGATGCAATGTGAGTCTCGAATTGGATGCCATGCAGGAATTTGCTGGGATCTCAAAACCGCATTATGAACATACTTTGCCATAGAGAAACACATGATAGCGTTGGATTATGAACATGCCTTGCCACTACAACACACAAAAACGTGGGGTAAGTTGAGCTATATGAAGTTATTATTTTGATGTCATTTCGTCTGTTTTATAACCCAGAAGGATGTACTTGGTATCAAATGATAGCTCTGTATCTCCTCTTTCATCTGACATGCGTGGCATATCTATCCGATCACGGGTTCGTGAGTAGGGCCTAATTCAAACGAGAGTTGGTTTTTGCACATGATGTTATTTTGCAGTCACATTGTCTCTTTTTATAGCCCAGAAGCATCGATATACTTATTACCAATAGATAGCCCTGTGTCTCTTTCTTCTGATATGCTTGCCATATCTATGCGATCACGGGTTCGCGAGTAATTCAAACGAGAGTAATGGGTGCTCAGGTAAACTATAAATATGAATCAATTGATTTCATTTCATGATTTTTTTTTTTCATACTTGATCGCACAGGCAAGAGTTTAGTCTCTTTGGAAAGCCCCACTTCTGCTCTGTCACGCAATTAAAGTTTCATCTTGCTGCGATGAACAGTTCTGGAGCAATGTAACAAAGAACTTAGGCAAAGCAGCCTCTGCCTGACCAGCTATGGCAAGAACCACACGCAGTCAGCAAATTATGTTTTTATAAAGTAGCCTAGCCTAGTAGTCTAGTCGTGATTTCATGAACCCAGAAATGTTGAGTACCCTAAAGTTTTATTTCAGAAATGTCATCTATAGGCCTAGTGGGTGGAATTCAACTTGGTTGCCTAAAGTTGCACTTTGGGCAATTTGCATAATTAGCATAAATAGGCAATTTAGGCGAGGCAGTACAGGTGAATAGGGTAAAAAAATTTAATAATAGATATCACCATGAAACTTATTGAGTTGATTACTTATGTTAAGATGAGAAAAAAATGTATTGCATGTTTTTTATATTTTAATGTTTACATATGCAAATGAGGCCCTATGTCATTAAAAATGCTCTAATTTGCATACACACAAAAGCAGATAGTGTGATAAAGCCAGGCTCAAAATTGTTTTTCCAAGGTAAACACGTATACTTTGGGGGGTGAGTTGGTGAAAACCTTTAAGAAACTTGGTAAGGAGGCAGTGTTGACCTATGGACAGACAGATTAAGAAATGAAGTGTGCCATGCAAAACTAGAAAAGCACTCTGAGAGTGCAGACCTCCACCAAGCGAAAACATAACTGCCTCCTGGATCCAGACGCTGATCCGGATCACTCCCAAACTTTTTGAGTTATCTTACGAACAAACAGATGAACAGACAAACAAACAAACAAACAGACAAACAAACCCTGATGAAAACATGATCTCCATGGCGGAGCTAATAACTATATAACAGCATGCACACACACACCCACAAGAACTAAATACAATATGCAAAATAGCCATATCCAGCATGCACACGTACACAAATGCACAAGAACTATATACAACATGCAACGCGCGCACGCACGCACACACACACACTGTAAACTATATAACTATATACAGTATGCACACACACGCGCACACACACACATATTTAACAACAACCACACAATCCCACTCAATAGCCTTCACTATCTTCATCATTTCTTTCCTCATTCCCTTCAGTCTCATCATCTTCTTGATCTTTATTGCAGCAGTGGACCTCACCCCCTTCACACTTGCAAGTTCAGACTTCACACTTCAGACATCTGCGCTGAAAGTACTCCTAGGAAATACCATTCCTGGTCTCAATACAATGCTTGGGGAACCTGATGCCACTCATAGTGACCTAAAAGATACTGGGACCAAGTTCTTTGTTGCACTGTATGGGCAGAAGAAGGCCAAGTCGATGAACAACACTCGCTACTAGATTTACAGTCGCAGCAAAAAGCTTCCTAAGCTTGAAAAGCTTCCTCCAAAAGATGCCAACCTGATGATGCACATACTGCGTGCTCATCTTCAGGTCATGTTGTGGAAGGCTGCAGGTCAGAGAGAGCCTCGGTTGCAGTCGGTCAGTTGTACTGACTATTGCAAGTGTGAAGGGGGTGAGGTCCGTTGTTATTGTGCATTTGTGTACGTGTGAATGCTGGATATGGTTATTTTGCATATTGTATTTAGTTCTTGTGGGTTTGTGTGTGCATGCTGTTATATAGTTATTAGCTCCGCCATGGAGCTTATGTTTTCATCAGGGTTTGTTTGTCTGTTCATCTGTTTGTTCGCAAGATAACTCAAAAAGTTTGGGAGTGATCCGGATCAGCGTCTGGATCCAGGAGGCAGTTATGTTTTCGCTTGGTGGAGGTCTGCACTCTCGGAGTGCTTTTCTAGTTTTTCTAGTTAATGACATAGGGCCTCATTTGCATATGTAAACATTAAATTATAAAAAACATGCAATACATTTTTTTCTCATCTTAACATAAGCAATCAACTCAGAAAGTTTCATGGTGATATCTATCATTTAATTTTTTTACCCTATTCACCTGTACTGCCTCGCCTTAATTGCCTATTTATGCTGATTATGCAAATTGCCCAAAGTGCAACTTTAGGCACCCAAGTTGAATTCCACCCACTAGGCCTATAGATGACATTTCTGCAATAAAACTTTAGGGTACTCAACATTTCTGGGTTTACTATTGGGCCTATGGGGATCACGACTAGACTATAGGCCCTATTAGCCTACTTTTATTGGAGCCATGATATGTGCCTAATATGCTTGCATTTCACCCGAATTTTATCGAAATATTTTTGTAACAGCATTACCGCGGGCATCCGATTATTTCTGATCAGCCCCACACGTCAATGTCAATGTCAAGAGCCTACCTAAGGACAGCCCAACGCAGCTCACTTGGCTATGATTCGTGACACATTCTAATCTTATTAGCATTAATGTTCCAACTCATCAACTCACCTGTTACTGAGGTTAAGTAGTAGGCTAGTCTAGTCTACTGTCACCTGTTGTTACTGAGGTTAAGTAGTAGGCTAGGCTAGTCTACTGTCACCTGTTGTTACTGAGGTTAAGTAGTAGTCTAGTCTAGTCTACTGTCACCTGTTACTGAGGTTAAGTAGTAGTCTAGTCTAGTCTACTGTCACCTGTTACTGAGGTTAAGTAGTAGTCTAGTCTAGTCTACTGTCACCTGTTACTGAGGTTAAGTAGTAGTCTAGTCTAGTCTACTGTCACCTGTTACTGAGGTTAAGTAGTAGTCTAGGCTAGTCTACTGTCAACTGTTACTGAGGTTAAGTAGTA
>NW_027468680.1:1136701-1146701 GCF_046254945.1 Alosa pseudoharengus | reverse complement strand
CACACACACACACACGTCTCACCAGGACTGCCCACCCTGCAGGTACACACACACACACACACACGTCTCACCAGGACTGCCCACCCTGCAGGTACACAC
This sequence comes from Alosa pseudoharengus, assembly GCF_046254945.1. Lineage (NCBI taxonomy): Eukaryota > Metazoa > Chordata > Actinopteri > Clupeiformes > Clupeidae > Alosa > Alosa pseudoharengus. The sequence goes on along the minus strand of NW_027468680.1, from coordinate 1,146,602 downwards.
ACACACACACACACACACACACACACACACACACGTCTCACCAGGACTGCCCACCCTGCAGGTACACACACACACACACGTCTCACCAGGACTGCCCACCCTGCAGGTACACACACACACACACGTCTCACCAGGACTGCCCACCCTGCAGGTACACACACACACGTCTCACCAGGACTGCCCACCCTGCATGCGCGCACACACACACACACACACCGCAGTTCAGCATTGGAGAGATGGACACACACTTGTGTTGCACGGTGCACCGATACTACAAAAGTATCGCAATACCCTGAAATTAAAAATGTTGTCGATACTTTTGGGCAGCCGTGGCCCACTGGTTAGCACTCTGGACTTGTAACCGGAGGGTTGCCGGTTCGAGCCCCGACCAGTGCGCCGCGGCTGAAGTGCCCTTGAGCAAGGCACCTAACCCCTCACTGCTCCCCGAGCGCCGCCATTGTAGCAGGCAGCTCTCTGCGCCGGGATTAGTGTGTGCTTCACCTCACTGTGTGCTGTTTGTGTTTCACTAATTCACCGATTGGGTTAAAATGCAGAGACCAAATTTCCCTCACGGGATCAAAAAAGTATATATATACTATACTATACTACTATACTTTTGAGAATGACCATGTTCTTTTGAAGTAACATGCGTGTGCACAAGGCATGCTTCTAGCGCCTCCTCCCCTAACCTGTGGCTGTGCGTCTTTTCTCCTCACACACACTTGAACTAGCAGCCATGTCTCGCTGTTTATAGCACAGTCGTGTTATAAACAGCGAGACATGGCTGCTAGTTCAAGTGATGCTATGGTAACTAGGGTTGCAAAGGGGCGAAAAATTTCCGGTAAATTTCCGGAAACTTTCCATGGGAAGTTAAGCTGGGGAATTTTGGAAATATTCCAAATTGGAAACTTTCATGGAATTAAAGGAAATTATGGGAATTAATGGGAATTAACTGGGAATTTTTGGTAATTCCTACTGTTTCATATACAGACATTAACATTTTGTTTCGTAATAAGCAATATGATTTGTTTGTTCGTATTTTCGCTTAGCTTAGCATACAAAGATAGCTACCATGCTAGCGGGAATCCCATTCTCTGCCTATGGTTTACTAGCGTGCTACTGCCCAAGAGACACCACGCCACTCAACAAAATCCAATTGGTTGGAACATTGACTGACTATCATTTTGTTCAGTTAGAATCCCAGAAAATGGTAAAACAAATAAAAATATAGCTGCAAGCAGCAATGCGGGGGCCTAGCAGTGCGCTATAGCAGGAATGGCGTTGCCATGGCATGAGCAAGCACTCACAGCAAGTTTGATGGCAATTGGATAAATAACGGCTGAGAAATAAGCTCATTTACTTTGTTACAGCGCCCCTAGAGGCCAAAATACACCAATGTCCTTGTGTGTCCTCACAATCAGGTAACAGGTCCTTATACCAAGTTTGGACTTTGTACACCAAAGCGTTGCTGAGATACAAGCTCACTTCCTGTATTACAGCGCCCCCTATAGAGGCCACATAATGCCAATTTTGTAGTGCGTCCTCACAATCAGATACCAAGTCCCTGTACCAAGTTTGGACTTCATACAATAAAGCATAGCCGAGATGTTAGCCCACTTCCTGTTTGGTGGCTTCATTGCCATATTTGATTGGCTGTCACGGGCAAACAAAAATGAAATTAAAAAATCTGACAAGTATCGTTTGTGTGGCTCGGTCTGAAGATCATCTCAGCCAAGTTCTGTGAAAATCGGATGAAATTTGTGAACGCTGAAACTTTTCGTAGAGTTTGGACTAAATCCAATATGGCGGAAAGTGACGTCATTGAACTCAGGTCGATCCAGGGATTCCAACCGTGCCTGATTTGTGAAAATCGGACCCACCGTTCAATGGTCACATGCGTGAATGCAATCCAGGTTCGACCCATTGGTGGCGCTAAAGTGTTGGGCATAGAGTTCTGTAAATTGGTGAGAGTGATCATGGGACAGTTCTGAATCAGTGCGCCAAATTTCAAACCTTTAGACCCAGCGGTTTAGCCTGGTGTTACCATCCTACGTACTTCCGGCCAAAACACGTAGTCTGGCCCAACAGACAGTATGCGGTTCGCGTACAACCGCGCCAATCAGCGAACAGTTGAGTGATGACGCGGAACTTGCCTGCCGAGTTGCTTGTTGTAGTCCAGCGAAGCTTGTAGTTCAACATTATAGCAACAATGGCGACGGAGGAAGAGACGCTAGAAGCTATCCGCGAAGTTGTCTCAACTCTCGAGGGCATCACGCAATTAAAGCAGGAACAAGAGGCTTGTCTTGTCAATTTTATAAATGGCAAGGACGTCGTAAAACTCTCCTTCCAACTGGCTTTGGAAAAAAAGTTTGATTTATCAGATGGTGATTACTAAACCTAAACGCACAAGTGTACTACATGCATCACTACTTTTCATGTTTTCAAATAAACGTTTGCTGCTCGTTATTCTCCCCCCTACTCTCAAATTACCTTTACAAAATCAATGCGGCCTACTTAAGGAATGGAATGTTAGCTACTAGCCTACCGAGCGGGGCTCAAGGCGAGGCTGTGTGTCTTGACTTGAGCTAGCCGGTTACCAAGCGGGGCTTAAGGAAAGGCTGCTGTGATTGTGCTTGACTGGGACTAGCGGTTACCGAGCTGGGCTCAAGGTAAACCACTCCGTGTTTGTGTTTGACAGAGGCCTGTGGCTGAGCTGGGCTCCAGGCGAGGCTACCGTGCTTGTGGACAGTAACGTTAGCCAGTCACGGAGCATGGCTCAAGGTGAGGCTGCGTTGTTTTATGCCGAACAACTGTTAGTTTAACTGAGCAAGCTCCAGGTTAAATAACACGTAGGTCATCAGTACAATCCAACTTATCCAAGAGTGTAGTCTGAACAGCCCGTGTAGGACGAAGTAAAAGTTCCGTAGCTCCGACGAAGTCACCGGGCTGCGTAGAACAACAATCGTCTGATAAGCGGCGAGAAGAGATAAGAGGAAAACTGGCGTGTGACAAGAGCTGATATAATCTCGGTGACATGACGCTTTTGGTACACAACTCTCGGTCTGTGGCTGGCGCAAGTTAGGGATATATCCACTACGAAGAGACTGCCCCGGCGGTCAGGTAGCCTACATACTAGCCAGCGGTCTGTTTAATACTGAGAGCAGGAGCCTGAAGCGGAAGTGGTAAACGTAATAGCCTGAACTCCGGCGCACAGCATACGTCATTACCAAACGTTGCTGATTGGTTAAGGGAACTCCAATGATTTTAAACCTCGAAATAAGCATCCGCCCATTACGGAGACGGATTCTTATTACTTTGTTCCAGACTGTATGACGAAGAGAATTCGTAGTCACAGGCGGTAAGGGCCAGGCTACCAGCGGTTCTATTTTCGGCCAAATTTTGACCCGTTGGTGGCGCTAGACGGCTGGGTTTAGAGGTCCGTAAATGAGCGTGAGTGGTCAGTGGAGTGTCCCGAAACTTTCTGCCAAATTTCAGCACTTTTTAGCCAGGCGTTCTATTGGCTGCAATAGACTCCAATGGCAGAAGTGTAATAATAGGAAAAGCTAGTAAATCAATGGGTTCCTTCGCAGCTTCACTGCTAGGCCCCTAGATATAATGACACAACATACCACCCCAACCAAACCTTATAGATTATGTAAGTTATATATAAATTGTCAAGCTTAATTAGACAGATTAATTGTCCCATTACAGCTTATGCAAAATGACACAAGCCCATAACTGGGCAACTCTGTTTGCAAACTTCCCCCAGTTTCACACCAGTTATTCCCACATGAGATGACATTTTCACTGGGAATTTATTTTCCCCATGCACATGAACGCACCATAGACTACATCAGTGTTTCTCAAACTGTTTCACAGCGAGGCAAGGTGGCTTTCCCGAGGTAAAGTGCTGTCGCGCATGTTTGAGCTCCGAGTCGCCTCTTCTTGGAGGAAGAGCGCATGTTTGAATCTGCAAGCACGTTCACTAATGAACATTTCTTGACGAAGCTGGCCTATTTTAGCAATATATTTGATATATCTTAGCGATACATTTGAGTTAAATGTCCAGTTTAAGGCAAAGACAAGCACCTACCCACCTACTGCATTCACCAAAAAAACTTGAGTATGGGACAGGCGCCTCGATCGCGACAGCAGCCTATTATGCCTTTGAGATTTCTGAGCGAAATCGCTGAAACGTCTGATTGGGAGCCACTCTTGTGATCCCATGTATTAAACAGTAGGCCTACATCACATCCCTGCAAAGTTTATTTCAAAAATATTTCCCAACCAGCAGTGCTCAGTATGACTGGATTATGGATCCATTTAATGCAGCATGTTGGTATTTCATTGAATATATTGTACAATGCTGTAAAATGGCCTATGCTTCCTAATATGTTGCTGGAAAACAGAAAACATGTGTGTATCAGCACCAGCTGATTTTAACTCTGTTGAAGAGGATATATTTAGAACTTGTCATTATTTCAATAAATTTGACAATTTTAAGCTTGACCTACCACTTTCTTAGAGCGATGAGTGACAGGTGGGGCTCGAGAATGCCCCCTTGATCAAAGTGGGGAATGAAAGAAAAAGTTTGAGAACCACTGATCTAGTTTGTTAACTACCACAGTCACGAGTTGGATCGCGATAGTCTGTCATTTTTAAAAAGTGGGTCCCCAGAAAAAAAGTTTGAGAAACACTGGACTACATAAAGGAAACCTATGCTGATTGCTGTGTGCATGGGATTGACGTATGTGCAGTCAATGTAATTTAGAAATAGGCTAAGCAACCATGGCAAACTTTTACATCTGAAGAGAGATCCTTGCTAACTATCCCGCTAGCTCAGGTTGTACATTTTTTGAACATTTATTTTATCTAATGACATACAAAACATAATTCATTGCATCCACATATCCTTATGCGCTATGTGCAACTTTTATTCACTAGACTAAAACCGTGAGACAAGGTCAATTACTCTCATGTTGCTAGGTTGCTAGGTTACGGGGACGCTGGCGAGACACGCCGCTCCGTCTGGCATCATGTTTTTGTTTGTATTTATGTAATGTTCGTAATTTTATGTAATGTTCTGTTAATTTTTTGTATTTATTTTTCAAGTTAAATGTAATCACTATTTATGTTATTTTCGATCGTTTTTGTGTTATTCTTAGTCCTTTTTTCTGATTAACAAACTCGGCTGACACCATCAACGTCAAGTTAACGTTAACGTTAACCAGCTTCCATTGGGCTGATGAGCGCCTTGGCTAGCCTGCCTTATGTCTCTGAAGTCCCTCATCCATCCGTGACGCTGCACATCCAATGTCTGGACGGAGGGATTGCTCAGCAAGGGTGCCTCAATCTGCAAGAGATCTGCAGCTGCCACGACCACCGAGCTGCGACGGACATGCGAGCTGCTATGCTAGCATCTACCGGTGCCTGGAGTCTGGATTGAGTGCTAAGAAACTCTGATGACAGCGTCAACCATGAAACAACAAACGGTCACTGTCTAGGACCACCGAGCTGATAATCAGCAGGGTCGCCCATCACAAATTCGGACTGTCTTGTCCTCCCAGTGCTCTCCAGACTGCCAGTGAATTCTCCGGGTTGGTCAGTTATTAAGAACTTTTGGTGTTGCATCGTGAAGACACAGCTGTGCGCAGTTGTCACGTGGGTCATCTTTGCCCCTTGGACATTTTCAGCCGTTTGGAAATTGGACTAATTTTATTTTTAATTTGTATTTATTTTATTTATTAATTTGTTTCTTGTATGTCTTGTATGTCTTGGTGTCATGGGTACACTGGCGACTACGCCGCTCCGTCCGGCATCTATTGTCTTTGTTAGTCTGTGTCAATGACAATGTCTTATATGTGAAGCGCTTTGGGTTGCACTCTGTGCATGTTAAATGCGCTATACAAATAAATCTGACTTGACTTGACTTGACTCATGTATCTCTTAAAGTGACAGGCACTCAATTACACCTACACATCACCAATGTGCACTCAATTAGACCTACACACCTTAAAGATATGCCTAAGTGTAATAGTTTAAAAATAGTTATAGTTTTAGAATAGTTTTCAAATTGCTAAATATATTTACTAGCAATTATGCAGAATATATGAAATATGACATAAGCCAGAGGTTCTCAAATGGGGAGTTACACACACACACACAGTGAAGGCACTCCAGGGGGTACGTGAGATTTTAACCCTTTTAACCTAGAACCCCATTGACGCAAAGTGCATCAAAAAACACACCCTTTCTTCTCTGTTACATTGCTCCGCAACTGTTCCTCACAGCGAGATGAAACCTTTATTGCGTGACAGAGCAGAAGTGGGGCTTTCCAACGAGACCACGCACTTGTCTGTACGTTAAAGTATAAAAAAAACATGAAATTAAATCAATTTGCACCATATTTACAGTCTATACTTCTCTGCGTTCACCTATGCACCCATTACCGTACTCTCGTTTGAATTACTGGCAAACCCGTGAACACATAGATATGGCAAGCATATCAGATGAAAGAGGAGACACAGGGCTATCCATTGATAGCAAGTATGTTGATCCTTATGGCTTATGAAAACAGACGAAGTGACTGCAAAATAATAGCGTCATGTACAAAAACCAATGCTGCACACCCATTAGTTTGAATTACTCGCGGACCTGTGATCGGATAGATATGCCACGCATGTCAGATGAAAGAGGAGACACAGAGCTATCATTTGATACCAAGTACATCCTTCTGGGTTATAAAACAGACGAAGCAAAATAATAACTTCATATAGCTCGACTTACCTCACGTTTTTGTCTATTTTTGTAGCAAAGCATGTTTATAATCCAACGCTATTGTGTGTTTCTCTATGGCAAAGAATGTTCATAATCCGGTTTTGAGATCCTACCAAATTCCTGCATGGCATCCAATTCAAGGCTCACATTGCATCCCAATTTGTTCGGCAAAGAAACACCTTTTTTGCCTTTACTTTGTACATGGCAATGCAGTAAAAAGTTGTAGAGAATCATGAGTGCAGAAACCATAGGCACACACACGTAAACTCGGGTCAAGTCAGGTCAGATCAGTTCGTGTCACAGATATGGAGCGCAAAAAGGTCATTTCTAATCGCTACAAAAAAATGGCATTTATTTCTGTAAGGCGCACACCTGTCTGTAAATTGCTCAGCCCCAGAGAATCCCTCCACCATGGCAATGATATTGCCACATTCAGGACAGTCTGCCCTACACACACATGAAATGCATGTATTTTTTAGTGAAAAACAATTGGATTTTCTGTTTCTTGTTGAAACCTGGCTGACTTCAGACAGCGAAGCTGTTCTTGTTGAAACTTGTCCCCCAAATTATAATTTCTTCCACTCAATTAGACAAGGCAAACGAGGTGGTGGAATTGCCTCCATTCTCTCAAACAAATATAGTTGCACTAGAGTCAACTTTGGTGAATTCGCTTCCTTTGAGTACATTGCCCTCACTCTGAAGGCTGACCCAGCTGTACTTCTATTAACCTTATACCGCCCTGCGAAACTATGGGCTGGCTTTCTCGACCAGTTTTCTGAACTTATGTCGCTCATCATCACTAGCTATGATCGGATAATTGTAAATGGCGACTTTAATATTCATGTCAATAAGACAACTGATGCTAAAGCCAGTAAGTTCCTTAATGTGTTGGACAGTTTAGAGCTAAAGCAGCATGTTACAGGACCCACCCACAACCTTGGCAACACCCTCGATCTAGTCATTTCTAGAGGGATAGAAGTCACAGACTTATCAGTAAATGATATAAATATGTCTGATCATTATTGTGTATCTTTTAATATAGTACTACATACTCCAAAAATTCATCCCGAAATTGCAATCAAATCGCGACTCTTGGACATTAGAGCAGAACAGCAGTTCATAGCTCTTATAGACTCCATAAATTTAGATATTTTACATCATCCCATTGATCAAATGGTAGAGGCTCTCAATCATGAATTAGGCGCTATGCTTGATAGAGTGGCACCCTTAAAGACTAAAAAAAGGCCCTGTAGCAAACTGACACCTTGGATGAACGAAAATATCCATGATCTAAAAAGATCATGTAGAAAAGCTGAGAGAACATGGAGAAAAACTAAGTTACAGGTTCACCGTGCCATTCTAAAAGAAAAAATAGCAAATTATAATAGAGCTATTCGGAATGAGAGAAGGAACCACTTCTCTAAGGTAATTGCTGAAAACAGTGGAAACTCTAGGGTGTTGTTCTCTACCATTGATAGGCTATTGCATCAAACACCTTTTGATACACTCAGTCAGGCATCCTCTCTAAGATGCGAAGAATTTGCAGACTTCTTCGAAAACAAAGTAATTTCTATAAGGGAGGCTATTGGTAATACAAGTAATATGTTTGATAGTACACCCAAAAACAGCCCCCCAAAATTAAGGTCCTTTAGCACTATTACTCAATCTGAGCTTGGTAAAATTATAACTCAAACCGGCTCCTCAACATGTGTTTTAGATCCAATTCCTACTAGATTCCTCAAAAAACTATATGATAGCTTAGCTCCCTTTATTCTCAAGGTAATAAATACCTCATTAGAAACAGGTATATTTCCAACTGCTTTTAAAACCGCTGTTGTGAAACCTTTACTTAAAAAGTCAAATCTTGACCATACCAATCTGAGCAACTACAGGCCTATATCAAATCTACCGTTCCTGAGCAAAGTACTTGAAAAAGTTGTTTGTAATCAGTTAAATACCTTCCTCAACGAAAACAGTATCCTTGAAAAATTCCAATCAGGTTTTAGATCAAATCACAGCACAGAAACGGCTCTAGTAAAAATAGTCAATGATCTCAGACTGGCTACTGACTCAAACAAAGTCTCAATCCTTATTCTTCTGGATTTGAGTGCGGCATTTGACACCATTGATCATAGCATCCTAATTCACCGCCTTGCGAAGTGGGTGGGTCTCTCTGATAATGCTCTAAACTGGTTTCAAACCTACATTACTGGCAGAGATTTTTATATCAGTCTAGGAGATCATGTATCTGAAAAACATGACTTGCCTTTTGGTGTGGCCCAGGGGAGCTGCCTTGGTCCCCTGCTATTTTCCCTATATATGCTTCCATTGGGAAATGTCATAAGTCAGCATAATGTAAACTTCCATAGCTACGCAGATGATACCCAATTGTATATTTCTGTGGAGCCAACTAACCCAGATGGCCTTTGCTCCCTCACTGCATGCCTAACCTCCATTAATCAGTGGATGAGCAAAAATTTTCTGAAACTAAATGATGACAAAACAGAGGTACTTTTGGTGGGACCAAAACTAAAGCGAGATATTGTTCTTAGTAATCTGGGGAACTTGGCACACCAGGTCAAACCAAAAGTAACAAGCCTCGGTGTCATCTTAGATGCAGAGTTAAGTTTTAAGCCCCATATCAGTAAAGTTACTCAAACAGCCTATTTCCACTTGAGAAACATTGCCAAAGTGCGGCCCTTTTTAACTCAACAAGATGCAGAAAAACTAATTCACGCCTTTATCACTAGCAGGTTAGACTACTGCAATGCACTTTTCACTGGTCTTCCCAAAAAACATCTAAAGAAATTGGCACTCATACAGAACTCTGCGGCTAGACTTTTAACTAAGACTAAGAAGAGAGAACACATCACCCCTGTGTTGGCTGAACTGCACTGGCTCCCTATTTCCTATAGAATTGATTTTAAGGTTATGTTAATTACTTACAAAGCTCTGAATGGCACAGCACCTTCATATATCTCTGAGCTTTTAATATCTTATCAACCACAAAGGAAACTTAGATCATCCAATTCTAATCTTTTAATCGTACCCAAAGTGCTCCACAAACAAAGTGGAGAAGCTGCTTTTATCCATTATGCCCCCAAACTATGGAACACCCTGCCTC
>NW_027468680.1:1121701-1131701 GCF_046254945.1 Alosa pseudoharengus | reverse complement strand
AGTCGTGGGGATACAAAGTTTAATATCCAAAACAAAAACACGAGGGAATTTCCTATTTTGTTTTTAAAAAATACAGATATAAGGTCGTTTTTCGATTTTCAACTTTCGTTTCGAATTTAAAAATCAAATGAACAGAAGGTACACGGACCGAAAATGTTTAGTTTCTTTTTCTTTCGGTCCGCAGTTCCATAATACCATTCAATTGCTGTCAATTGTGCCGCAAATGATCCTCGCACCAGCAATCTCCTTGTCGAGGAGGCCCTAACCCTGCAGATCATAGACAGAGAAAGCGAGAGAAGAGTCTATGATTAGAGATAGCCTACGATTAATGATGTCGGGTATGATTCTATAATTAGATAGCCTAGTGATGTCGGGTATGATTCTATGATTAGATAGCCTAATGATGTCGGGTATAATTCTATGATTAGAGATAGCCTACGATTAGTGATGTCGGGAATGATTCTATGATTAGAGATAGCCTAGTGATGTCGGGTATTAGTCTATGATTAGAGATAGCCTAGTGATGTCGGGTATGATTCTACAATTAGATTTGCTCCAAAGCAAAGATGCAACATGGCCGAAACACAAATTTCGTTGCCGTTTTAAAAAAAAAACGCCGTTTTAAAAAAAAAAAAAAAAAAACCTATTCCAGTATTTCTTTCGAAATTGAAATGAAGTTGTATGCAACAGCAAACCCTAGCTTACTAACAGGTTGGAAAAACGTGACGTGATGTCTCGCGTGATGTAGCCTCCTGTTGACGGCAATCGACTCCTACGGACTTTCCCCTAAAGATGGCAGCTGCAGCGGCAACATTTCCGGAAAGGTACTGGCTTGATGAAATTCATTCTGGACTCTCTATCCAACCACATAAAGACCTCGGGATACTTCGGTTTGGCTTTAGGGACCCTCTACTCACTACCACATAAGTGTAATGTTGTTTGGAACTGTAGAAGAGGTATAAAAATAGCGTTTTGTAGCGGCGAAATGACATGCCCGGGTGACTTCCAGGCTAACGAGTTTTGACTAAAAACGGTAAAATGGAACTTTCTCAAAACACATCCGAATGCATAATTTTGATGTCAACTCAACGTAGGTACTCCCAATCATCCATAAATTTGATATGAAACAATTAAAATAGTAAATTAAAATAGTAATTATGAAGAACTAGCAATGAAATTATTGCTTCATCAGTGCCCATTAAGATCCACAGAAAGAATCAGGACAAGTCATTTAAAATATAAAAAAGAAATATGTTTTTTTCTTTTACTATCATCAATTTTGGTCAATGATTCTGGGTTACTAAAACACCAGGGAACATGACATTTGCCACTTCCCCAACTGCGCTAGGCTAAATAACTAGCTCTACCTGAACCGTTGCACCCAAGATGATAAAATGCTTAATATGGTATGTTAGTGTCAAGAGCCCACATCAACCTAGCCCATACCCACTCATTTGTGATTTGCACACATACAATACATGCACACGCGCTAAGGGTGTCACGATTTCGATTTTATTTCGAAATCGATCGAAATTACATCTCAATCTCGAACTTCGAACTTAAAAGTAGAATCGACGATGCAGCCACACCCCCAATGTCACGTCCAGCATGTATGCCAAGACGCACAAACACACATGCACGTGCTGAACTGCAGCGTCAACACTCCTCTAATTTTAGGCTGCAGCCAGTTAAAATATAGGCCTACACATCAACCTACCGAAATCAAAGCCCCTCGTGCTACTTTGAAATCACCGGTGTGGAAGTATTCGTTCATTCACGTCAATTAAAACTAACTTAGCCTACTCAACTTAGCAAGTGAAAAGATGGTCTAATTACAGTCCAAAGTTACTTTAAGGCTTAAAATGCACATTGTACATATTCCATGAACACTAACCTTGGGTCTCTTCGGAGTGTGCTGAAACAATCAAATTAACATTCTGTGTTGTTTCATTTTACTATGTTCACGTCTCTGTTTTAGCCTAAAGTTAGTTCTGTTTACATTACAACCTCGTGGTTGGAACGGTTTCAAAATAAAAGCCCCCCGAAAAAGAAAAGGAAAAGACCAAAAAGAGTAAATAACATATAAGGAGCATTAATAGTAATATTTAAAAAAGATCGAAAATCGAATCGAATCGTGACTTTAAAATCGAAAATTACATTGAATCGAGGATTTGGAGAATCGTGACACCCCTAACGCGCGCGCGGGCGCACACACACACACACACACACACACACATGCGCACACACACACACACGCACACACACATGCACACACACACACACACACATAAACACACACAGGCACGTGCGCATGCACACACATCCACACACACACACACACACACACATGCACACACACACACACACACACACACATAAACACACACAGGCACGTGCGCATGCACACACATCCACACACACACACACACACACACTCTTATACACAAAAGCAAACTCACACATGCACAGATTGCACAAACTCATTTACATGCACATGAGTTGCAGGAGTATAATATTTTGTACCGCTATGCGGTACATCTAGTTTATTATTGGCGTTACTCATTGTGTGGGTATTAGCTACAGAGGATCTGACACTTCTAATGCTGGCATATCGTGTTGTAAACCTTTGTCAATGAGCGTCACATTTCAAATTAAACTGTGTTACTGTAAACAGATGTGAATGGCAGGCTGAACACATCTGCAACAGAAGGAGGTTGCTACGTTAAAGGAGAATTCCGGTGTGATATTGACCTAAAGTGTGTTGAAACATGATGTCTATGTCTCGTTTTAAATGTCAAGGCCCTTCTAAGTCTACCAATGAAGTATGGAGCTACTTTGAGCCTCGTAAATGGTGTAAAACAGTGATTTATTTGCATGGCTAGGCCGATGCCCGAGGCACCACAACGAAACACTGTGTTGGTAGCATTGGCTAACTAGCGCCAGATTTCTGAGTGCAGGCGACAAGCCGAGGTGAGCTATGAGACATACGTTCACACTCGGTATCATGTTTCAACACACTTTAGGTCAAAATCACACCAGAATTATCCTTTAACTCCAGCTGCAAAGTCAGCCATCCTCACCAGCTAACACGATCATCCAGTTACTGTACAACAACAGTAGCAATTAGGGGAAGATAATCGCTCAGATTTTCGTTATTGGACCACTCGAAAATAGGGTATGTCAATCACTGGAGGTATTTTAATTTTATGTTTTGTTTTGCTAATGCTGAGGCCTTCCTGTGGTTTTGATCAGCCTATAATCTCTGAAACGTAAATTGTAAACACTGTTGCCACCAGAACAGACAGAGGCATTATTATGCCACCAGAACAGACGTTTATCAGCTTTGAGGTAAAATAAAGTCTCCAGTCTTTACACATTCACATTATGTAGCATCCATAACGTCATATCCATAACGCACCGTTAAAGGTTTTAAAAGTAAGAAAGGGGCACAATTTTTTAATCATACTTTACATTGATATAAATCAGCTTTGCACAGACACTATGGACATTGTCGCATCAACACTGTATGTGTAGCATAAACTTTTCCTATAAAACGTTATGGATGTGACATGGCCATGGAACTTGCTGACTTATAAACAAGAGCCTTACAAATGTAAGGAGCTGTGATCTTAAGGCAAAATGAGCATAGACATTACTCCATTCCCTTGTCAATCTGGAATTTGTCAAATGATAACAATTTGTTGGAACCTTGAGTCCATTTATCCCCTTTTTAAATATGTATAATGTTGCCATGTGAAAACTGTTGTTTCGGTATGGCTGCACAGAATGCACACCATATTTATGATGTAAAAAGAGTGTAATTCTCCATGAAATTCAATCAAATCAGTTACAAACAATAAAATATAGACCTAAATGAACATTTTAACAATAGTTCTATTTGTGTGTGCACAACTTTTTTTTCCATGGTAAGGATGACCTTTGCATGGAATTGCCCTTAGGCTATCTTGCGCATAGTAGAATGAGTAGTCAGAACTGATGTGTCTCTGCCGCTGATTTGTCTCTGCCGCTGATTTGTCTCTGCCGCTGGCATTTTTCCTTCTTTTAGATGACAATGTTGGGGGGAACAAACACCACCTTTTTGAAAGTTGAGGGTGACAAGTGCCCCCTGACCCCCCAATAACGCCCCTGCGCGCGCACACTCTCACGCCTGTAGCGTGGTGTAGAGTAGACCACACACACACACACACACCTACCTGTAGCGCGGTGTAGACCACCTGAGGGTTGCTGTTGTCCAGCAAGAGGATGAGTCCCGGTAGGCAGCCGCGGTCCTCCACGATCGCGCGCCGATTCAGGGGGTCAGCAGCCAGCTCCCGGAGCTGCTGGGCCACCGCGAGCGCGTCCGGCTCCACGCCCATTATCTAGCATACGGCTTCTATTGTTGCACAGACCCACACACACACACACACGGAGAGAGAAAGAGAGCATTAACGCCACATATTGAATTCACATCCGTATATTAACAGCAGTTGCGAGGTGAGCTGACTTATGTCAAAGCAGACCTCCGTTATCCCTGCTCCTGTAGGAGATATGACCGTTACCTCATCATAACTCTACGGAACACGGCTCGACTCTGCATCCTACCTGCCCGAGCGAGGACGGCCTCGCCACACCCACCCTGTCTCAGACGACACGAGCTCAGGCTTCGACCCTCGAGCTCACTCTCCGACACACCTCACCGATACCGTGGGCGTTCGTTGAAATCCAGAAGTGGGCAACGTCAGGGTTTATTCACATTGTTGATGTTTCTCACCACATTTCTATTCCATGATACATCTGGCGATCTGATTGGATGCGAAAACGAGAGAAATGCATCAAGCGGCCACTCGGTGTCGCTCTTGTAGCGCAGAGCAGTTTGTTCCATCAAAACAATCATGTTGCGTCCAAGCTGCGCAGAAGCGCTGAACCGCGCTGTTGAGTGTTGAACACACACACACACACACACACACACACACACACACGTTTTAATGTCACTTCAAAACATAAAACACTGAAAAAACACTTAATACTATCATATTACTGTTTCTGCACTACAATGGTATTGTTACCACACTGCACATAGCTGTACTGTGCATATCTGTTTATATGGTTCATACTGAATATCCGTATTCAGTTTTCCTATCAAATATTCTGTTAATGCACTGCATACTGTATATATATTGTTCTTACTACTACTATAATGGTAATGCCACTACTTTATGGTATAAAATTCTCGCCAAAAGTTTTCTGTACCTGTACCAAAGTTTTGTGCTTGTAAGAATATTTTGTGCTCGTAAAAAATATTTATGTACATGTAAAAATAATTTGTATCTGTAAAAATATTTTGTGCATGCAAAAATGGTTTGTACATCTTCAAATCCGTTTTGTCACTGTGTAGAAAAAATGTTTGTGAATTTGCGAACGATTTTTGCACGCACGGATTTTCCATTTGCAAGTGCGCATCTGTTTTCTACAGACATGAAACAGATCTACGGGTACGAAACGAATTTACAAGTACAAAACTTTTTTACAAATTTCCCCAAAACAGCCAATCACAGCACTGCTTACTGAATGGCCAGTCAGCCGATCAGCTCACTTCTTTAATTCTGAAACGCTGGACATCTCTGGGTACATCCATGTAAACACTACAGTCAGAAGAGGTGAAACAAGTATTGGCTGGGCTAAGCTAACGTCAAAGATACTGCTTTTATCAACTGTCTCTGCTAGCGTTACGTGAAAGCACCGCACATATAACATGGGAAATACAAAGGGAGGGAGGGAAGGGAGTCAGCCTAAAGCCACCCTGAACTTTTTTGGTAGCAGTAACTGTTATGTTCTAGCTAGCTTAGGTAACAAGCTAACTTAGCTAACAAGCAAACAGCTCAACTTAACTCTATTCCTTCCCTACTATGAATCTAATATCATTAACTAGAACTAATAAACAGTATAGTTTAAAACGCAAGCACTGGATAGGTAATTAGTAGGTAACAATAGGTAATGGCAGCTAACTGGGCTAGTATTGGCTGGGCTAAGCTAACGTCAAAGATACTATCAACCGTCTCTGCTAACATTACGTGAAAGCACCGCACATTAACGTGGGAAATACAAAAGGGAGGAATGACTAGTCGGAAAACACTAACACAATAACTATACAGAACAATTATATCATTAATAATAATACTAATGATCCGAATTTTATTAGTTCTAGTTAATGATATTAGATTCATAGTAGGGAAGGAATAGAGTTAAGTTGAGCTGTTTGCTTGTTAGCTAAGATAGCTCTTCTTTTTTAAGTGTTTCACCTCTTCTGAACTGTGGTGTTTACATGGATGTACCAAGAGCTGCAGCGTTCAGCGTTTCAGAATTAAAGAAGCGAGCTGATCGGCTGACTGGCCGTTCAGTAAGCAGTGCTGTGATTGGCTGTTTTGGGAAAATTTGTAAAAAAGTTTTGTACTTGTACATTCGTTTCGTACCCGTAGATCTGTTTCATGTCTGTAGAAAACAGATGCGCACTTGCAAATGGAAAATCCGTGCGTGCAAATATCGTTAGCAAATTCACAAAAAAAAATTCTACACAGTGAGAAAACGGATTTGAAGATGTACAAACCATTTTTACGTGCACAAAATATTTTTACAGATACAAATTATTTTTACATGTACACAAATCATTTTTACGAGCACTAAATATTCTTACAAGCACAAAACTTTGGTACAGGTACAGAAAACTTTTGGCGAGAATTTTATACCATACTACTTTGCACATATCTGTTCATGTTGTTCATACATTGTTCATATCACATGTGCCTTCGTCAAACTCACGTCCAGTTCCACTGAATGTTCACCCCACTCCCCTCAGGGAGGCGTTACAAGTGTCGCCGCACCCGAACCAGCAGGTTCAGAGGGATCTTCTTTCCTGCAACTGTCACCCGGACCAGCAGGTTCAGAGGAAGCTTCTTTCCTGCAACTGTCACCCGGACCAGCAGGTTCAGAGGAAGCTTCTTTCCTGCGGCTCTCACCCTACTAAACTCTAGCTCTGCATCCCGGTGACAACCAACCAACTAAGCCCCCATCACCCCCCCGATGCCTGGCAGTCCTGACAGGGACAACAAGGAGGCGGCCACCCCCCCACAGACACACAACTGCACTACCCTATCCCATCCAGTGTCTATGTATTTACAAATGTACATACTGTACTTACACATAGCCATATTCTACTGCTCTTCATCCTGCACATACACTTATTCTTAATACTATTATAATGTTACTGTATCTGCACTACAATGGTACTGTTACCAAACTGCACATAGCTGTACATATCTGACTATATGGTTCATACTGAATATCCATATTTATTCAGTTTTTCTCATAATATATTCTGTTAATACACTGCATATATCTATATTATTATACCACTATAATAAGTTACTGCCACTACATTGCACATATCTGTACATGTTGTTCATACATTGCTCATATCACATTGCTGCCTTCGTCAAACTCATTTCCAGTTCCACTGTATGTTCACGGAGAACTACCTCCTCCGACTGTTTGCGATTGTCCGCAAACGTTCGCCGAAAACTCAAGGCTAACAGAAACTGTTTGTAAACGTTCGCTTATGTTTGTGCATTTGAACGCAACTCAGGTTGGCCTCTGGAATTTCCATTGGAACTCCTCTGGGAGTTACCGTTGATGAATTCTCAGGTAGAACTACACACACACACACATTGTTTACCGTGTCAGTCGCTCCGATGCAGTTGCCCTGCTGTGTGTGTGTGTATGTGTGAGCAGTTTTGATGCCCACGGTTTCCCTGCTGTGTGTGTGTGATGCTGGGCTCAAAGATATTATGGGATGCTTTTAGAGAACCTAGATGAGCCAAACAGAGACACTACTCCAACTCCTAACCCAAACAGAGACACCACTCATCGTTCAAGCTTCAGTCAAGATTTATTCAAGAACTGGAAGAGTATCAAAACACTAAAACATTACTGTGGAAAAAGTACAAAACTCTAAAAAGGTCAAATCCTAATGAAATACTAATTATTGCCGTTAGCAATTATTGCATGAGTTTGGAAGAGCAAGAGTGTTTTGTTTTTATGCGTTGTCAAAACCGCAAGTCACAGTGTAACACAAGGACTCTTCTTCCCTCCTAGGGTTATATTCAAAGTGTGTGTGTGTGTGTGTGTGTGTGTGTGAAAGAGTGAGTGAGTGAGAGACAGAGAGGGAGTGAGAACAAGTGAATGCATAGAACAGGTAGCAACACTCCAAGTTCCTTGTGTCACACACACATACACACCCACACACACACACACACACACACACTGGCACAGGGGCGAGTCATAGCAGACGTGAGACATGAAGTTTTACTCATGGGCGATAACGAACCCATCACACACACAAACACACACACACACACTTCAATGACTATTCATTCCACATTCACACTAAGCAATTTGGGGCTAGGGGACAAGCACATGACAACAGAAGACAATGGAAGACTCATCTGATCTTAGAAATTAATAAATTAATAAATACAAATAAAACATCATAAAATCTGGCCGAGGAGAGGATGGCGGCCGAGGGAACGGGGTCAGGGGTCAGGGGAGTGGTGGGCAGCCGGACGCGTCCATTCCTGCAGCACAGCTCCAGGGCTCTAGGGGGCGCTGCCACTCCAGTAGCGCTTATTCTCCTGCAGGTTACCCAGCATGCAGCGGGAGAGGGGCGACTTGCAGAATTTCGCCCACTGAGTAAACAGAGGCTCCGCCACGAAGGAGATAAAATCTACACACACACGTGCACACACACACACACACACACACAGAATAGAACAGAACATGAAGACTGCTGTTGGAGGTTAAGGTGTGTGTCAGGGTATATGCAGGAATCATAGAGTTGAATTTACTACTTTTTACTACCTTTTTTACTACCTCCACAATATTTTTTACTACCAACACGACATCAAGTAGCAGCCCTTTTTTTTGGGGGGGTGGTACCACTTACTATAAGGTATAAATCATAAATATTAGGTACACTAATAATTTCTAATTGTGATCATTAAGTATGGTCATTGTCAATGACAATGTTTTTTTGTAGTGTCGAGGAGTTCAGTTTCAGTTGTCCTTACCTTAACCCTAGCTCTTGAGTTATCCTAACCAGCCCTTAGCCCTAATAAGGTGAATGATAACCTTGGCACAAATGACACTAAAACACCAAACATGTGTGGTGAAAAATGAAGAACAAACACCGACTACCCCCCCCCCCCCCCCCCCCCCCCCAAAAAAACAAAAAAACAACAAAAAAAAAAACTCCAGTCTAAGGATAGGCCCAGAAATCTATTTATATGGATATATAAAGCCATTATTATTGGTATGGTATTGTTGTTGCACATTTGACACAAAGCAGTCCGTGAAAACATGCACATCAGTGGACTGCTTTACTGATGCAAAATTGAAAACTATTATTTCATTGCATTACTCAGCATGGATGCACGATGCTTGCATGATAAATACTTCCCAAAACAACAGTTAGGTAGGTAGGTAAGGATGCCATTTAGGAGTGTAAATCAAGTTTAATCACAATTTGATAAAATATAGATTCTTTAAGCCATTGATTTGATTCTTTTCAATACTTCAAAATGTGTAGCAATGCGATTCGATGCATTACTGGTCTGTTGTCGATAGGAAATTATAGATTTTGGTTAGTTTTCATGGATTCAAATGCCAATATTATAGGCTAAATTATAGGCCAAATACTGAACATTGACTGTGGAATCAAGTAGGTTACAGAGTTTCTTTCCCCCCCTAAAACCTCCTGTCACTAGATAGATGCTTTCAAATTTAACATGGTTTTAAACTCATATGTTGCAGTTTTCTGTCACTGCAATAAAACTAGCCTATTTGGAATATTTTGTAGGCCTGCTGTTCCTTTCATGAGAACAATTTAACTGATCAAGTTTTCATAGGCTATTGAATGATTTAAATGTGAATGCCATAAACTTAATTCGCC
>NW_027468680.1:1111701-1116701 GCF_046254945.1 Alosa pseudoharengus | reverse complement strand
ATATCCTAAGTGTTCTACTCGTTTGATTGTAGGCGAACAGCCTAATAATTTGATTTCTGCAGTTTGAAAAAAAAAAAAACGAATAAATGGACCTTTGGTCCAAATGTGTATATTTTGTCTTGCTGTTGTAATGTAACCTATCCGTCTGCCACTTCGGATCTTAGGCCAGCTCGTAGCGTTGGCTACTGAAACTGATTTGGAAATTGTTTGTAGCCTATGCGTAATAGCCTATTTTGCCTGTCCACGCCTTGTCGTTTTAAAGTCGGGATTTGAAATGTTTGCGCAATTATAGCCTATTCTATGTAGAAGAGTTAAACGGGAAATTTGAGATAGGCCTTGTCAGCAACAGACAGGTTCGTTTATAAACAGGGTTGGAATTATAGCGCAAGCCTTTGAAGATCTCCATATGGATAAAACTTAGGCTACAACCAGGTAAGGAGTTTAGCACTTATCCAGAAATATTTTTGATAAGAAATTATTTATAGGCATAGGTTAGGCCTACAGTAAGTCTGTAGGCTATGGGATGGATAGCCCATCTGAATGTTTTTGGATGCCGCCTGGGATTTATTATTTTTGGGCATAGCTATGGTATAGGCTAAATCAAGGGGAAATAATGAGTATGTCCATTCTAAGGTAAAGTCCACAAAAATAGACTTGATAGGCCCGCCAAACACTGCCGGAACTTTAAGAACAAACGATATTTTGCGTTCCGAACCGGTTCAGGACCGATATGTTGGTGGCGGAACGCATGCAAGAACGAAAACGTTAAACATAGGCCTACCTGAACCGTTCGGAACGGAACGTTTGAAAAATAATTTCGTTTTCAAGCCCTGCCCTGCACTCTATAGCACTCTATAGCCCCCTGCACTCTATAGCACTCTATAGCCCCCTGCACTCCTCCACTGCTCCATAGGATCTTTATATATAACTTTAACGTACGACATGTGTAAAGTCCTTTTGTTGAGATCCTGAAAAGGCCTTGTCCTCCACTATGACTATAGGAGACTGTGTCACTATAACTATAGGAGACTGTGTCCTCCACTATGACTATAGGAGACTGTGTCCTCAACTATGACTATAGGAGACTGTGTCCTCCACTATGACTATAGGAGACTATGTCCTCCACTATGACTATAGGAGACTGTGTCCTCCACTATGACTATAGGAGACTATGTCCTCCACTATGACTATAGGAGACCATGTCCTCCACTATGACTATAGGAGACTGTGTCCTCAACTATGACTATAGGAGACTATGTCCTCCACTATGACTATAGGAGACTGTGTCCTCAACTATGACTATAGGAGACTGTGTCCTCCACTATGACTATAGGAGACTATGTCCTCCACTATGACTATAGGAGACTGTGTCCTCCACTATGACTATAGGAGACTATGTCCTCCACTATGACTATAGGAGACTGTGTCCTCAACTGTGCCGACCCCCTTTCATTGGCAATGCGTGCCCGGAACACTTGATATTACACTTTGTAATGTTGTTGATTGGGTAGATCATGACCGTTTTAGTCAAGAACTAAATGGTGTTAAATATTGACGACATGAGGCACAGATATCAATTCTTCTGTGGCCAGATCCCAACACAGATATCAATTCTTCTGTGGCCAGATCCCAACACAGTGACCAGACTGAAAACGTCCAGCACCACGTCTCCACCCTCTCCAGAAGAACTCAGTCATCTCACGTCGTCATCACACGCCACGACCTCACACTTCGTCATCACACGTCGTCATCACATGTCACGATCTCACACGTATGGTGCGGGAATCGTGCCTAAAACCTTCCGACCGTCCATCTGATCAACCAACCGATCGACCAACCGAACGTCATACCACCCGCCTTACTTACATGTATCAGAATAATTGCCTCTTTATAAGCAGCCTACATATACCTACATGAACCTACACGTATCCAACATGTGCCCAGAATTGGTGCAACATGTACTTATTCTGTTGGAACATGATGGATACATGTAGGCTTGTGTTGGAACATGAATACATGTAGGAAAACTGTACAATGTTGAAACTTCATTAAATGAACATTCATTAGTCTATTTGTGTCGTTATTAGTGACAAGCTATTGCTATTGTTGCTTAAATTATTATGCGTAATAACTAGGGCTGGGACAACGCGTCGACGTAATTTTACACCTTCAGTGTTTTCCATACGTTGACTAATCTGTGGCTGGGCACCACAAAATCAAAACCGGCCACCACACATTGATGTTCTATGTTGTAGGCCTGCTATTTAAATTAAAGATAAGATAACATCATTTCATTGAGCTGCACTTTTTACTCACAGCCTTTCCTCGCCCCGCCCGCTCTCTCTCGTAACGAGCCTGCTGCCCCTCCTCTGCATGTGCATTTAACAAAATATTCACGATTTTTGAAGGATTGTTGTTGCCACATAGAAGCACTGCATAGAACACAGTGGGCTAAATTGCTATTAAATCCGCTTAGCATCGTGACCATGCTGCGCAAATTTGTTCAAAACCGCTGCATTAAAGTTAAAGCTCTGCTAAGGTCTTATCACAACATAGTACATTGAGGAGACTAAACGAAGTTAAGTTACAGTATGCAATCAAGCAGTAGCCCTATCTCAAAGCTAACGTTAGAATACTGTTTGGATGTCAAGTTTAGCATGCTTACTTGCAGCTGCTTGTATTACTCGTGCAGGGCTCATTTTATTGACTCTGTTTGCAAAATCCCGATGGAAATGGAAAAGTGTTTTCCAAGACTCAAAAGTGCTTGTCCAAAGGAGAAGTACGAACTGTTATTTGAACTAACTACGTTATGAATTGCATACACACATCAGCAGCCTTTTAACTGTGTTAATGTTAATTGCAAGGATTCCCACACGAACGTCTTAAAAGGACAGGCACTCAATTAGACATACACTAGCCTACTGAACTTTATTGAATGCTACCTCTGACTAAGAATGCATTACTTTGCACTTGTAGTTACTTGCACTTCAGTCTTTTATTTTGGAATCTTAAGAGCAATAAACATATATTGCAATGTTAAAGAATTCATGTTTTTTCATTCAGATATGTAAATAAACATGTATAAGTTGCTATTAGTGAATTAATGGGGAGATAATCGATAATCGAATCGAATCGAAATTGAATCGGACTGAAAAAATGAATCGTTAGATTAATCGATTCATCGAAGAAATAATCGCTAGATTAATCGTTTAAAAAATAATCGTTTATCCCAGCCCTAGTAATAACCATCTGCAAAACAGGACTATAACCAATTATCTGCGAGATATGAGAAATGCCATAGGCTGGCCTTACCACACTTTCTCTTTCTTACATAAATACGTAATGGAAGCATATGAGCCCACTTCAAATCATCTCCAAATATGTGATTATGTATCCTAGCCTATAGGTTAAGTTTAACAACGTTTTATGGACAATATCCCTCGGACTGCAATCTGAATAGATTTTGCTGTGCTGTACTGTAAAAGTAGGCCTACGGCCATTTCTTAGAGTGGCTTGAGATTAACATAGCCTAAATACTGTAATGTTGACACTAATAAAGATACGTTTATTAAGTAGGCTAACAAATAAAACATGTTTTCAGCTGAAATGGCATGAAGGATATGTGGACCGCATGGATCTCTGAGCAAAACATCCGCAGACAGAGAAGCCCTCAGTGTAGCAATGCAGACTGCTCGGGGAACCTGCTTATCACACTGTCGGTCGCCAGTCGAACTGACAGGCTTATCATAAATTCGCATTTATTTCAATTTGGCTATAGGCTACGATTAAAGTTCCTATGGTTCACAACTACTCGCAATATGCTATCGACACTAGTTAACCACAATTTGTAGCCCTATTGGTCATGTTAAGCGTTACTTGCAATGTGAAACTAAAATCTAAGACAGTAGAAAATTAAACATAATTTTGTTGTGTGTGTTGTGTGTGTGTGTGTGTGTTGTATGTGTGTGTGTGTGTTGTGTGTGTGTGTGTGTTGTGTTGTATGTGTGTGTGTGTGTGTGTGTGTGTGTGTGTGTGTTGTGTGTGTTGTGTTGTATGTGTGTGTGTGTGTGTATGTGTGTGTGTGTGTGTGTGTGTGTGTGTGTTGTGTGTGTGTGTGTGTGTGTGTGTGTGTGTGTGTGTGTGTGTGTGTGTGTGTGTACCTTGCTGGAAGAACTCCTGAGTGACCATGTGGCTCCATTGTTTGCTGATGACTGCAGGCCGACAGGGGTTACAGATGTCTGCACACTTCAGCGCCATCTACACACACACACACACACACACACACACACACACACACACACACACACACACACACACATACAACACAACACACACACACACACAACACACACACACACACACACACACACACACACACACACACACACATACAACACAACACACACACACACACAACACACACACACACACACACACACACACACACACACACACACATACAACACAACACACACACACACACAACACACACACACACACACACACACACACACACAGAGAGAGAGAGAGAGAGACTGTTACACACTCCATCCTCTTTCACTGAAACAGTTAGAGTGTAATGTCTGGGATCTTGCATGTTTGTGTACGTGGTTAAGTGGATGTGTGTTTGGGTGAGTGTTTCTCTGTGTGTGTGTGTGTGTGTGTGTGTGCGTGCGTGCATGTGTCTGTGGATAGATAACAAAGATTAAACCTCAGTTACCTGCAGTATAAAGTGTGTGAGAGAGAGAGAGTGGCTAGTTCCCACTGGCTTATCATTGCTGATAATTGAGATCTCCTTTTCAATAGAAAAACTGGAATACTATATTTGACATTAATATTACAACTAGTGCAGTGCCCGTTCAAACAAGCTATTCCTGCAGAAAACCTGTAGCCCAATTACAAGCCTGCAGGTAGGCCTGCTTTATAAACAGGATGATAGGGAAAAACATTATTTCAGCTAAGCATTCAATACTGAATAGTATATTATAATACATTATAAT
>NW_027468680.1:1104201-1106701 GCF_046254945.1 Alosa pseudoharengus | reverse complement strand
GGTTAAAATCGATTCCCTATTTTAGTTTTCAAAACTTGTGTTGTTTGGTCCAATCGATTGTGCAATCGATTTTCGAACGTACCAAGTACCAAGTAATGCTAGCTTGCAAATTACGGTAGGGGGCGGAGAAATATGGAAGAATATTAGAATATTAAATATTTTTAACTGTAGGATGATTTGTAGCTGTAAAACCGATCCGTATCCGTAGAATAGATTTCTAAGTGTAGGGCATATTTGTAATATTGACAATTACTTGTACAGATCATTTTTACAGTTACAAATAACTTGTACGGTTTCAAAACGTGACACACATACACGCGTATGTGCCATGGCGCTGTTAACACTGCGTTTGCAAATATACGTACATTTGACATTTTTACATGTACTGTGTTCTTTTAGCAGACACTTTTGTCCAAAGTCAACTGTCACATGTCAACTGTATTACAAGGGATCATATTGTCCCTGGAGCAACTAGGGGAAGCCGGGTGCTGAACCCACAACTTTTCAGGCTACTGCACGCTAGCCCAGCTCCTTAACCAGACACACACACACACACACACGCGCGCGCACACACGCACACAAAACAAACAAACACACACACACAGCCACACAAACAAACAAACACACACACCTGTCCTCTACGGGCAGGTGAGACAAGAGGCCGGACTCTCTCAGGATACACACTCCCAGCTTCCAGTGATGGTTCTCCAGAACAGCACCGTCCTACACACACACACACACACACACACACACACACACACACACACACACACACAGAGAAAAGCATTAATCAGAACCAGAAAGTTAGCAACTCAGGTTGACTGTAAACTAGGGCTGTCAAAATAACTGATTAATTTCGATTAATTCATTTGAGAAAAAATAACTGATAAAAAAAATAGCGCAGATTAATCGATTTCGTATGACCTTTGACCCCGAGCCATTCTAGTCAGTAACAGACTGTAAAAGGAAGGAGAGAGAAGAAAATGTGCTGCCTAGATCATTGATTGGACCATTTACTTTTAAAAAACGCCTTGATGGTGTTGATAAAAATAAAATGTTAATTAAAATAAAGTCCTCTTGAATGTTGACTTTGAGGGGAGTGTTCATTTATTTTCATTGTGTCCCCTAGGTTATATCTGTAGCCTGAAATGCCTTGTATGTGAAAAAAAAAACTTCTTCCCGAAGCACTTTTGAATTTATTTCCTCAGCATATTAGGTCATACCATAGATTATTATGGCCATTATTTGAACAGTGAAAATAATAATAAAAGAGTTTTTGAACTTTAATGTCACTAATGCTGATTATTCAATGATTCATTTGAATTTAAATATTTCAAAATACTTTCACAGCAAAAATGATATATGCGATTAATTTAGATTAATTAATCACAGAGTATGTAATTAATTTGATAACATTTTTTTAATCGATTGACAGCCCTACTGTAAACACATCTGTGCATTTGTGTGTGTGTGTTGTGTGTGTGTGTTGTGTGTGTGTGTTGCGCGTGTGTGTTGTGTGGTGTGTGTGTGTGTGTGTTGTGTGTGTGTGTGTGTGTGTGTGTGTGTTGTGTGTGTGTGTGTGTGTGGTTCACCTGGTACAGCAGGGCCAGGTAGTGGTTACTTTTGATGAGGAAGTCTTGCGTAACACCAGGGTGACTGAGGTCATGAGTGGCGGCTCCCAACAACGCAAGCAAGATATCCCAGGAGGTTAAAGACTGGGCTAGCTACACACACACACACACACACACACACACACACACAGAAAACATAAGATATCTATAGTGACTGGGCTAGCTACACACACACACACACACACACACACACACACACACACACACACACACACAAAACATAAGATATCTATAGTGACTGGGCTAGCTACACACACACACACACACACACACACACACACACACAGAAAACATAAGATATCTATAGTGACTGGGCTAGCTACACACACACACACACACACAAACCAGTGTTTCCTCTACGTTTATTTCAGCATGGCGGCCCCCCACGGTTTAATTAATACCGCCATGGTATCAGAATCTGGGCAGACGCACAATGTAGTTGCAGTTGCTTTTTAAATAAACCTGCGACGTATCCTCCCCTGCTGGCTGCCGCTCACATTGCAATTTAACAATAAGTAGCCTAAACTAGTGAGAGGTTATTATGGCCCGTCCAGTTTTAGTTCACATATTATATATTGTGTTGATGCAGCCTATTTAAAACATTAACTTTCTTCTCAGTGTTTCCTCTTCATTTAGCGGTGCCATTGCTTCAGAATTAGGGCAGACGCACATTATTTTCCTGACGCAGAGTTAAATGCCCTCCGCTGGCTGCAGATAATTGCAGATTAACAATAAACAGCAATGCTAATCCGAGGTACCTGTCTAGTTTTATTCCATAAATATATTGTTTTTTGTAGACATTAGTGGCTTGCGCTATCAAGAGCTTCCATGTGCTACACATGTTTTTCAACATCGCAAAAACTATGGGT
>NW_027468680.1:1096701-1099201 GCF_046254945.1 Alosa pseudoharengus | reverse complement strand
AATTAACTTTGATAAATTATTAATTTGTCCATTAGCAAAGCAGCAAATACAATTTCATCAGTTCAAATGAAGTAATGTGTTTGAACCGCAGCCTGACGATGCCGCTGTAGATCACAACATTTTCGCGAGGTGTAGCCTAACATTGCTAGTAAGCCTAAAGCAAGTCTGATCACTAACATTGTAAATGTGCATTAAGAAAATAGCCTACTATATCGATCTATTTTATGTGGCAAAGGCATGTGGTCATGATGCTTTGTGCATGATCGAGATAATGAAAGGCATCTAGCCCTACAACAACACAGCACAGCAAGAGATGAAAACCTCTGCTAAATGGATGCTCATCAGCTGAACCACTAAGATATTTGTCAACGTTGTAGTTGGAAAAACGTATCGGTCTACAAGCCAGGTCAGTTAACAAGTAAGATGAAGTGCAATATGATGCATTCAATCAGATACGTCTGCAAACGACCATTAGCTACAATCACCACCATAAGTTACTCAACCGATCATCACAGCTGTCTAGCTATAGGGTACGTTATCCTGCCGTCCTAGCCAGGCTACCTAAACTGTTGATATTCCCTCCTAAGTTTTTGAAATCAGTCTACATGTCAGCAATCAGGGAAATAAATTACGCTGCCCGTGTCCACCTACCTCTTTAAAGTTGGGTTTTAACCAGGCTAGAAAGAAAAGGCCAAGGCTACTCACATGAATATGCTCCAACTCCCTTTGAAATCGCCATCTCTTGAAAAGTAATGCGACAGTTGTGTGATTGCTTGTTAGCCGGTGGGTGAACAAATTATTTAAAATTGGAGATGGACGAGGCAGGCAAAGGCTATAATGGGCATGTACCCTCCTATCACATTTTTGATTAGTCTTATAATAAATTAATATCGACAGATGCCGCAATTAATTCCTTGATAACGTTTCCTTTGCACTGTAGCCTGAATGTTGTTCTTAGGATAAGTGTCTGCTAATGTAAACATGCTAAATGATAGGGAAAGGAGCAGCGCAAAAAAGTAAAAAAAAAAAAAAAAACTCAATCCTTTTAGTTTGGAAGGACTTGCATAATTGTATATCTTTTTAATAATTCAAATGGATTGATGACTGCTCTCACTCAGTTAGCCTAGTTCATATTATTGTAACCTATACATAAAACGTAACACGTTGATCTTAAAGGATGCTTTTCACGAACATGAGTTAGAAAGATCAGTAGGCGTACTCGGGCTAATGACGTAACAGATCCGTTCTTTTAGGCTAGACCGTCCCATTTAAAAAAACGTTGGTCCAGCCAGGTCCGGTCTATGCGGTCACAGAAGACCAGTGCTAGGTAGCACGAATGCTCCGAAGCATCCGGCCCCTGAAATGAGACACGCCCTATAACAGCAGCGTGTGTGTGTGTGTGTGTGTGTGTGAGTGAGTGAGCGTGCGTACGTGTGTGTGAGTTGGCATCTAGATGAGTACTAGATGAGTGTGTGTGGCTGTGAGAGTGACCGATGCACTAGTCATATAAACATCCAAAATGTACATTTTAAATCCTCTTAAAGCAACACCAAAGAGTTTTTTGTACCCAGTTTTTGTTTCCAGAATTGTTTCCGTGGTTCATCAACTCGTAACAGGGTGAACGGCACTTCTGCATTCGCTTCGCGGCCCTCTATCAGCTATAACCGCACTATGTAAGTTTGCCAGATCGGGTAGCGGGTTTGTAGTTAGATGGAATGAGACATAAAAAACTACAAATTTGACTTGCATGATGTCGCAATACATCGTATACTTTCATAAAATCATGCAACATATTCTACCTTGTCTATGGACATCGTTATTTGCAAAGCTGTTGCTGGATAAACAAATAGCGTGCGTGCGACAGAGGAGTTCTTTGGTGTTGCTTTGAAACCTATTGGACAAGCTCAATTCTGTATTACATTTTGTCAAGAGGAAAAATCAATAGCTAACTCTTCCCAACTGAACAGTGATTATAGCGCTGTGAACGCTCCTGGCTGCGCCTGGCAAATACGCCACCATAATAGCAATCAGCTATGGAACAAGAGTGCCTGTTGCCTGACGCTCTGATTGGCTTATTGCACGTTACGCCCAAACCACACCCATGATTAATGTAGCTACTTCATACCACCCCATTTTAGATTTGCGTCGGGCGCAACAGTCAATTATCCCGCCGGTAAAATAGCATCAGCGCCCAAGATCCGCCCACAAAGTGACTTGCGTTTTGCGCAAAGACACTTCCGTTTTAGACCATTAAAATAGATAGATAGATAGATAGATAGATACTTTATTGATCCCCAGGGGAAATTCAAAAAAGCCCTGTGTGTGTGTGTGTGTGTGTGTGTGTCTGTGTGTCTGTGTGTGTGTATGTGTGTGTGTGTGTATGTGTATGTGTGTGTGTGTGTGTGTGTGTGAGTGTGTGACGCCGCGGCTATCTGCGCGTCCTCACGCGACCATATAATGGCCGCACCAAACTTAAACATGTGCTACTTTTAAACAACGG
>NW_027468680.1:1066701-1091701 GCF_046254945.1 Alosa pseudoharengus | reverse complement strand
GAATGTACTGGAGGTGGTGGCAAGGTGGTCTCCATGGTCTACATTAGTCTGCAAGCAAGGGAATGCCTACGTGAAGTGGTTTGGCTGGGGTGGTCTGAGGTGGCATGTCCTCCCCCTTTCTCCAAGTCCCCTGACATCCATCTCCCTGACATCATCACCCACCGTCACTGGATCAACCTGAAGCCCCTTATACATGGGACATGGCACAGCACCACTACGTTCTGAAAACACATGACTTTCAATAACTTGCGTGGCACCAAGAAAGGTCTGCCGCTGCTCTGAACCTTCTGTTAATGTGACATCATTCATACTTGAGGCTGTACACATCCCTTTGTTTCTATTTTCTTTATTGATGTCACCCAAACTTCAACTTTCTGTATGCCCCTGAACTCACACAAATTGTAAATTGCAATGTGCCATTTAACCAGTGGTGTAGTCTAGTTAGTTAGTTGTAGTGGTGGGTATACTGTGAGCAACCCCAAATGTTATTAAATACGTATCCTTGCCTATTTTAAATGGGTATACTGAGATGATGATGCTTTTCAAATGGGTTTACTGTGTAGTCCTGTGTATCACGTAGACTATACCATACCACGGTCATTTAACTGCCTTGGTATTTAAGTCAGAGGCCATTGCTTAGTATTTAACTGTAGCCTACACTAAGATGTAGACGTTACAAGAATATTAATATCAGAATAATTATTGGTTGATACTAAATTAATATTGAATGTTTTTTTTTAATTTCTTTTGTGTGATATATCATTCAGAATGCTGCAACATGACTGGTCTTCAATCAGCCAAAGAGGACACATCGTAACTCCTCTCCTAGTTACTCTCCATTGGCTCCCTACAGTAGCCAGAATTAAATTTAAATCTCTCACTTTGGCCTATAGGACACTGACTGGATCTGCTCCTTGTTATTTATTTTTTTTTAGAATTTTATTTATTAAAATTTTCAACTTTTACAACAACAACAACAAACAACAAACATATATGCTTAGCACATAGACGGAAAATACTTTTTTAAAATAAAAAACAGAAACAAAACAACAGTAAACAAAGAGAAAGAAAGGAAAAAAAAAAAAAAAACCCTCTTACAATATCTGTATTACATAATCAGAAAGTTGAAATATATAACCTATGCATCTTGTACATCTTGCTGGCTTTCCAAGAAGTTTGTAAATTGTTCCCATACTTTGTAGAAAGTTCCTTGTTATTTTAATTCAATGATCAAGATACCGTATTTTCCGGACTATAAGTCGCACTTTTTTTCATAGTTTGGCTGGTCCTGCGACTTATATTCAGGTGCGACTTATATATGAAAAAAATTATATAATTGAACATGTTTTTAAATGTTAATTTATATTAACTGACATGAACCCTACATGAAACATTATCGTCTACAGCCTTGAGAGAGCGCTCTCAAATGCACAAGTCGTGAAACACACGTGCATACTTAAATCCTCAAATTACTGCCGGGATTCTATTTATAGCTGGGCCTCAGATTCGGACAAATAAAAGCCAGTATAATTCTGTTTCAATTTAACTCATAAAATAGCTCTTCTTAATAATTTATATTGTTGGTTGGTTTAATTTTGTTGCCAACGAAGTCATTGTCCTACACCATGAGTCTCCAACACATTGCTCTCAAGCTAGTAGCACGCAGCCCCAGGTTAACCTACATTTAAACAGAATTGTTGCTGCCAGGCATCAACCTACGAATTTTATAAAAAAGTAAATCATGCATAATTTAAAAAATAACTAAATTTAGGCTATCTTAGACCTCTTTGGCTATACGGAATAAGGTTTCCCTTGCAGCACAGCACACGTTCCATGAATGAATGAATGAATGAAAGCGGATGCCTTATCTCGCAATAAGCGGATGGACATCCCGACACTCTTTCATGAAACTTAATAGTGACCCAATGCCATTGATAGCCTACTGGTATGCTGCTCCAAACGAAGAGTATAGGCCTACTGTATGTCTCACAGTAAAACGCAAGAAATGAAGGCCTATAGCTGACTTGAATAGGCTACAAGCCATGGTCCAAATAAAGGTGCTGTGCTTTGCCCGGCCATAAATTCAGGATTCACTGTCCCCTAAACATTCCTCACCCGTTATCTGGACATGCATGAAAACATTTGAAAACAAAACTCACTGCCATGTAATATTTGATCGCTGTTTTGCTAATTATCTTTCACGTGAATACGCACAGAAAGTGAAAGTAGGCCTAGGCCTACTATGCGCTCCGTGTCTGTAGCTGTCTGTTCACGTCAGCAATCGATTATAATGTTCCTCAAATGGAGAACACATCCATGTTCTCTCGCGTTATATTATAGGCTGTCATGCTTCTGTGTTTGCGGTTCCGGATCGCTAAACGTTTGTTTTCCTTTCCTGTCGATAGCGGTTGATGTAGAAGCACGTAATAGGCTATAATAATTTGACTTTAGCGGTGACAAATCCTGCTGAGAGAGAGAGAGAGCAAAGAGAGAGAGGCACCCCCAAAGTGGTCCTGCGAGCGCGCGTGTGTGTGTCTCTGCATGGGGTTCAATTGAAGTCAGAGTTGGTCTGCTTTCAGGCCGCTCCATTATTAGATTAACATCAGACAGCGCTGTAAAATGTGTGGGAATTTCTCGCATTATGATGGCTAGCGTTGCGGGACTTTTATTAGTATGCTCAATACTTAGTAATAATTTATGCGCAATCCCGAGCTGAAATTTAGGCCCTGGTTTTAAATGCGCATCTTTTTTTCTCTCGCTCTCTCGGCGAGCATTTGTTCTGCTGCCAGCTTGTGCCAATACGCTATATCGTCCAAAATGCTTGATTGCATTGCATTCTCCACATTTTTAGCTAAAATTTCATGTACCACATCAGCATTTTTGTTCAGTGATTCAGTTCAATTGCTTTACAATAGCGTCGGGCACTTGTCAGCAGCCTTCGGCTTGCCTCTTGCCACTATTCACTCCTTCGTCTTCAAGATTCCCTGTAGAATTCTCAATATTTTTGGCATCAATGTGTTCAGTTACATAGTCTGTCTGTTCTTAGTCTTGGATTTTGTGAAATAAATTTCTAAATATCACCTGCTGCCGGCTTGTCTCTCCACATCGTCCAAAATGCTTGATTGCATTGCATTCTCCACATTTTTAGCTAAATTTTCATGTACCATATAAGCATTTTTGTTCAGTGAATCTTTTGTAAATTGCTTTACAATTACCGTCGGGCCTATATGCCTGGCTTGCCTCAGCTTCGGTCACGTCCTTTTAAAACCGTCTTTTTCTCTATCGTGAGCATTTAATCTGCTGCCAGCTTGTGACTCCACATCGCCCAAAATGCTTGATTGCATTGTATTCTCCACATTTTTAGCAAAATGTTCATGTATCATATCAGCATTTTTGTTCAGTGAATCTTTTGTAAATTGATTTACAATTACCGTCGGGCCTATAGGCCTATTGACTGGCTTGCTTCAGTCACGTCTAAAACTGAAGACGTGACTGAAAACATCTTTTTCTCTCTTGTGAGCATTTAATCTGCTGCCAACCTGTGACTCCACATCGCCCAAAATGCTTGATTGCATTGTATTCTCCACATTTTAAATACATTTTGGTGTACCACATGGTCTTTTCTTTCAGTGAATCTTTTGCTTTGCAATGACCTTCCTGCCCTCCTCTTGGCTGCCTTCACTTCTTCGTCTTCATTAACATTAATCTTTTTGGCCTCAATAATCCAGTTACATAGTCTCTGTTTTTGGTTTTGGATTTTGTGAAATACATTTCTAAATAAATGCGACTTATAGTCCGGTGCGACTTATATATGTTTTTTTCCTGTTCATGACACATTTTTTGACTAATGCGACTTATACTCAGGAGCGACTTATAGTCCGGAAAATACGGTATACATCCCCAACCGCCCACTGCGGTCTTCTGATGAGCGTCTGTTGTGTCGACCAGTCTTAAACGCTAGGTCAAATTCAAGACTCTTTTCCTCAGTGGTTCCATGTTGGTGGAATGAGTTGCCCAGTGCTCTTCGTTCTTGTGATAGTTTTTGGTCTTTTAAGCACTTCTTATACATTATGGTTTGTATGTAGTACTGTTTTATTTTCATTATAGGCTGTTGATTAATTTGACATTGTTTATTATTGATATTCTCCTTAATGTAGTCTTACCATGTTATTGTTATTATATTATTGATTGAATGGGCATTATTATTTAGTATTGCTTTCCCCCCTCATTTTCATTGTTTATTTCATTAGGCTATTGATTGATCCCTGTTTTAAGTATTTTATTGTTTTGTATTTGTTAAGGGTAACCATAACCATCATCATAATGTGGTATTTTCTTATGCACTTGAAACAAAGAATAACAATGTTTCTTTAAACTAGTGCTGTCAGTTAAACGCGTTATTAACAGCGTTAACGTAAACCTATTTTAACGGCGTACATTTTTTTAACGCAAGATTAAGGTTCTTTTCGGTGTAACAAACTTTGTTGTTTTTTCACATGCTGTTGCAACAACTAGTAGGCTAACGTTAGAACAACTACAACACCACACTGGATCTAGCTAGACCGTGCTGCATGTACACGCCCCCTTTTAGGGGAAAGGGAGCTGTTTGGATAATGGAAACCTATGCATCAAAGTGGGGAGCGAAAATGGCTTATACTTACTAAATCTTGAAACAAACGTGAATAAAAGGCACAAAATAAGGTTGGTGTGAGAGTTATCTGTGTGTTTATGGGATTAATGTGACCATTATGTTCCTATTTTTTGCTCTTTCCAGTTTATAGCCTACTAACAGGAGTGTCACGAATGTAGGCACAGTCAAACTGCTCGTGGCTGACTATAAGTTCGGCAAGCTTAACTTTACATGTCATAACATCGACTAAACATCACACATTCTATCACTTGTAATATGAACGTAGCCTTTTTCCTACAACTAGGTGAGATAATTGGCTATGCCTGTTATACTGAAGTTCCACAGTTAGCTAGCTAGCAACCTAACCGTTTTACATGGGATATGGCTACGTGCTGAATGGGTTGTAATTACATACTTTCGACATGAGTAAATATACACATAATTCTTCATAACTGCCCTGTTAGTAAAATGATTGAATGGCCTGTAAATTAATAACTAGATGTAACATCAAGGTGTGATTAGGCTAGCTGTCATTGGAATCAATGATATAATGTTAACTTGTTTTCCGCTAAAATGGGGCGTGATGCAGATTAAATGTAGCCTATCTTTATCACGCCCCATTTTAGCGGAAAACAAGTATGATGCGCCTTTAGTAGGCTACGTAAAGGCATGCTGCACACACTTGTTTGAGCTTACGAGCCGGCCAAAGAGTAGATTCGTATAATAAACACCAACGCAGTTCTGAACTCCCGGTCAGCTGAATGGTGTTTTAAATTGCTGTGGACACCGATGCACTCTGCTTTCGACATTCATTTACTGTACATTAGATTCCATTCTTTTCAATACAACTCCGCACACCAGCATCGCACTTTGCCGCCGTGTAAATCACGATTCAGTTCTATTTGGTCGACGCCGCTCCATAAAATCCATTGTTCATCTAGTGTTTGCGTGTTAAAAACTTCGGCGCTGATGTGTGTGGCAAGTGACAGTGCACCATAGACTGTAACCCTATAAAATGGCAGTGCACTCATGTCAAAGTTCCTTATTTTCAACTGAACTCAAAGATAATGAATATAGTATTTTATGTTTGTTATGCCCTTTATTAGCTATATTTCTGAAGAATATATTGTGTTGCCTCAGGTTTGCTGCACATCTTTTGAAATTTGATTGGAAATAAAAAGACCTACGTCTTAAAGTTAAGTTAATGAAGTAACTTGCTTTGCTTTCATTTGAATCCTAATCAAGATACACAATAATTCCTTTATATTGTTAATATGGACTCCTGGAAAGTTCAGCAATGCAAAATAATAGAATTTTAATAATGCGATAAAATATGTGATTAATCGTGATTAACTATAGGAATTCAGTGATTAATCGTGATTAAAAATTGTAATCGTTTGACAGCACTACTTTAAACGTAGTACCACTTTAAACACATCACACACTGAACAGCAAAGTAGCTTCCTGATTATGTGTAAAATGTTTTCAGAGTATCCTGATGTAGTAGGTCCATATTTTTACAGCTGACATGAAGGCTGCAATATTACATTTTTGATTTATAATGGAGCACCCTCTCTGGTGAAAGACTAGCAAGCCTGTGGTAGAGGCATACGATTACAGACATATTGAGAGAGCCTATCAATGAGTTGTCACAGTTTTCAATTTAGACGTATTATTTTGAAATGATGTAGCACTACGTCTACGGGAGGATTTACACATCACTGGCAAGACCTGATCAAATCATACAAATGCAAAATGCTTCTCCAGCAGTGCAATCGCAGGTAACAACGATACCTTAACGCATTTTCAGATACCGCTGTTCTGAGCATACTAAGCAAATTGTCCATTTGTAACTTTGAATCCCTCCTCACGTTAAGCTATGGTCCAATAATGTTTTCACTAAAACACAAGTAGCACTGCTAACGTTATTTGTGGGGCTGATTCATAAATGGGCATACCGAGGTTGTCGACCTAGCAGGCTAGGTGGCGTTTATTGCCATTCGCAAAACTAAGCAAGAGTTAACGTTAATGAAACTTAACATCGCCTTCTCCAGTGACTTAAGTGTATTCAAATGAAGTTGCAACGATGATGGCGACAATCACTGGTTACGTTAAACCATTTGAAACAAGTAGGACTGTAAATGATGGTGACTATGGCTAACGTCACTTCGGATCAAGAGCCCTTTTACTTTACCTATCAACTGGCTAATTCTAGCATGATTTAGCATGCTATGAAGTAATATACTTAGCATCTACGAAAGAACAGCACATATCGTTTTTCACAAAGAATCTGTCACAACTAACAACGATGTCTCTTACAAACAACTACACAATGTATGACTATCAATATGTATTTAGTCAGACTGTGATAAGATATAGCCTAATGATAATAACAGCAACACTTCTTTAGGTTAGATTATGTGTCGAAATCAGGTGTCGTTAAAATAAGTGAGCGATGACGTGGTAGTGTCTGCAGCCTAGACGGTAAAACATAATGGACAAAGCGTCGTGTCTGCAGCCAGCCAGCTGTCAATCATAGGTGTAAACACGCCCTTTTTAGATTTGTTAATATAACATTAAAAAAAATAATTTCAGCGAGAAAAGAAAAATTGTGTGTATTGAAGCATCTTGAAAACTATTTTTTCGAATAAAAAGTTGTAGATGCAAAAATAGTTTTAGGTGAGAAAAGTGACACGGAAAGTTGGCTACTTGGCCATTGAAATACATGGGGATGGGCGGAGTTACACATTGTACTGCAGCCAGCCACCAGGGGGCTCTGGACTAACGCTCACATCACTCTTAACAGACGGCACACTGTCCAGTTCTATATATACAGTCTATGAATGGAAGCCTCAAATAGTTCCCGAAAGTTAACAATTTATAATGGCAGTGCAGTTACAGACTGTTTGTAGCCAACATTTCAGACTCAGATTTACATTATTGGCTCATCTATTATTATAATAATAATAATAATAACAGTAACAACAGTAATAGTAGTAAAGTAATAGTATTAATAACCTAATTATAATAATAAACTATTTATGTATCGACTATTACAGCTTTTCTGCTGCTCAGTTTTTATCAGTTCCTTATCAAATAAATAAAAAGAGGCTAAAGCCCAATAAATGTGCCACACATAATAACCTAATATCAGATAAACCTTGCCTATACCATTTCAATTAGGCAGCAGGCAACACCACGAACAAGCTGTCATTAAGTTTTTGCGTTTGTAGCCTACAACTTTTATGACGTGACGTGTCTTGGGCATTTAGCTTTACCATCATGTCAACATAGTTGTAACGTTATGCGCAATGCTCATCTAGGCTATGGATTTAAGTGGTTTCATTTTAAAAAGGGCAGCAAAAGTGGGATAAAGTGCAACTGCTTCCCCAAAACAATTACTCCATAACTGTGGATTTAATCGTTTGATATGTGGATATAACAGGGAATACGATTTTGTTATCACAAAGCTAGCTGGTTCGTTAAAATTTAATATGGCGACGCATATTTACAGCCAACTTTGTACTTGCAACAGTGAAACTGGGTTTGTTGTTAACATTGTTGGTAACGTAAACGTTTCTTCAGTTAGGAGCTGTTTTTTTTTATTTTGCATTCATTTTCATTGGCAAAAGCTGGCCTAATATGCATGAGAGAACCTAGATTTGAGGGAGCTGCAGTTGTTAGCATCAGCACGGTCATATTAACACAGCAGGGCACACTAGCCCAGTGATGGCTAGCCCAGTGATGAGGGATCGTGTAAAATCCCCATCCCCAGAAAGTTTCAAACCAAGCTTGCGCTGATGATGCATGATCACTGATCAAATTGCTATTTTCTGACACGATGCACACCATTCCCAGGTGCTCACCTGTCTGAATCTCAAGCTCTTTAGCCTAGCATCTTAATGCTGTTCACAGCACGGTGAATGACAAACGATGACAAAATGCTGTTCATGTTTATGAGTTCATAGCCTGGTTATTTATCGAAGGACTTACATGTCACGTTTTATATTTTATTATGATCACTCGCATTACCATGGGGTTACTTAATAGGTAGGCCTAATGCTACGGTTAGCTTAGAATGCCCACCATTACACTGGAGATGTTAAAAAAACGTTTAAACTTTTTTTATTCTCCCGCAACGATAGGCTAGGCTTAGCTAGGTATTTCGCTCATTAGCTCAGATCAGTGACTACCAGAGGAAACGCGGGGTAGAAAACTCAAACAAGTAATGTTAGACTAGCTGTGTTACAGTTTCTCGTTGCAAAATAAAAATTTCACAGGAGCTCCATGCGCTTTTGTAGGCTACACGCAGTCTCAAAAACACTGTTTACAGCTTTTCGAGTCACTGTACGAGGTCATTTATTTTATATAGCGATAATTTAGATACACTTATGGGGTGGGTGCAATTGCGTTTTCTAAAGAATCTCCCGTCTTGATTTTGTACAGCAATTAATATTAAGTGACACGTAAAAGGGCGGGAAAAAAGGTCACCTTATATAGCAGGCTAAGATATAAGGTCTGGAATTTAATTTAATATTGTTGTAATGGTAGGATAACTACATAGTTTACACAATAATTACACTGTGTTATAAATATTGTATATCAATGCATTTATTGACTGTCAATTACCCAAAATCGTGGCTCTGTCTATCATTGAACAGTAGCCTATTTAATGCATTCTAATCCATTGTGAATCACTTCCGGGAACTAGTTGAGGTTTACACAAACCACGTGACCAACGGAATTTTGAACACCCATTGTCGCAACTTACCTTTATATGGCTCTGGGTCCATATAGACCCTTTCAACAATAAAAAAAAACAAAAAAAACAATGCTTGAACATTCTATTTGGTTCCCAATCTACTTCCTTTGCATTAAGATAACATATGGAATGTTAAAACAGAAGCCTTGTGGGGCCAACTATGATGCTGATAATGGAACTCTCTTGAAAGGGTCCATACACACACATGATATAAACACTTTATATACTGTAACACTGTACATCATATACCAGCTCACCCATTTCAGTAAACAAATACACCAAATCTCTCTCACACACACACACACACACACACACACACACACACACTCTGCCTTACCATCTGTGAGACGATCAAACAGGAATATGTCAAAATTCCAGCTGGCTACTCTTTTCAACATGACCTGGAGAGACAGTGAAAGAGAGAGAGAGAGAGAGAGAGAGAGAGAGAGAGATGGGGGGGCAAAGAGTAAGTTGAAAAGGAGAGATACTCAGGGCCAGATGTACTAACGCTTTTGCGCCCACTTCAGGCGTATTTGTTTCGCAATGTGCGTGTAAAATCATTGCGAGGTATGTACAAACACGCCGCAATGATGTAAAAGTGCAAACTGCCTGTCGCGGGAGCTGAAAGTGGCAGATTGCGTTTGTCATGTCATGCATATGCATTCATGGGAGGATCCAGTGAAAAGTGGGAGTTTAGCGTAAAAAGATGGGAGGGGAAGAGTAAAGCGCCTAATTATGTATTCCGCGGTATGTACAAAGACTGCTCCTGAAAGCGCACGTCTATTCTGCGCCTAAATACTTCCGCCTTGTAAAAGCAGGTGTTAATCCAAATTACAGTTCAATGCGTCAATAAGAGAACCTTTCAAAGACAACAGAATCGCTATTTAGAGCACCAGTTTTTGTGGTGAAAGTATTTGTACTACCAAAAGCAACCTTAACTTTCATTGGCCTTTCGAATGTCTTACTTTCACTTTCACTTTCACGTCATTCACTTAAACTTTCCTACTTGCTAGATTTGACCAATTTTCCATAGCCTACGTGCACAAGTAGTTTGAGTAGAACTGATCTTCATTATCTCCCTGCTTGTTTACATCTTATCATGTATGGTATTATTTCATGATTGCTAAACGTTTAAAAAACGTGATTCTTTTTAATGTTGTCATCAGTTAACTTCATTCAACTGCGCTTGTATCTAGGCGCTGCTATTCAGTTGTGGACATTTGTAAATTGCGTTTATGGGCGGAGAAAGGCAGAGAAAGGCGCAGTTTACACTAAGGATTGAACGATTGATAAATACGACGGAAACTTGGGTCTGACAGCGTTCGCAATCTGCGGTGTATCCATGACGCTGATAACGCTACGTTAGCAAATGTACGTACATCTGGCCCTCAGAGTGCATATATGTATGTATGTGTGTGTGTGTGTGTGTGTGTGTGTGTGTGTGTGAGACTCACAGAGGCTTGTCCGTAGTATTGCCAGCCAAGAAGGCTGAGTGTGTGTGTGTGTGAGTTAGTGTGTGTGTGTGTGTGTGTGTGTGTGTGTGTGTGTGGGTGTGTGTGTGTGTGTGTGTTAGTGTGTGTGAGTGTGTGAATGTGTGTGAGATTATTTCATGATCGCTAAACGTTATTGCTGGTCAAGAAGGCTGAGTGTGTGTGTGTGTGTGTGTGTGTGTGTGTGTGTGTGTGTGTGTGAGAGTGTGTGTGAGAGTGAGTGTATATATGTGTGTGTGTGTGTGTGTGAGACTCACAGAGACATCTGTCATTCCCTTTAACAGCACGGAACGCAACTTCAAACAGCGCATCGGTATTTTGATAGTCAGCGGCGCATGGAACAGTTGGACCGTATGGAACAGTTATAAACCATGCTTCACCAAAACCTAGCATAGTAGCCTTCACACATTTGCACTCGTCTATTATTTGAACTCATTGGCAAAGTGAAACTAACTTCACCGTGGTGTCAGTCAACGACAAAACGGAAAAAAAAAGTTCTACACACAGGGTATATATGCAGGAATCATAGAGTTGAATTTACTACTTTTTACTACCTTTTTTACTACCTCCACAATATTTTTTACTACCAACACGACATCAAGCAGCAGCCCTGTGTGTGTGTGTGTGTGTGTGTGTGTGTGTGCTTGTGTGTGTGTGCGTGCGTGTGTGTGTGCTTGTGTGTGCGTGCGTGCGTGTGTGAGACTCACAGAGGCTTGTCCGTAGTATTGCTGGTCAAGAAGGCCGAGTGTGCGTTGTGGCGGTGGGGGCGGGGCTACAGGTCCAGTGGGCAGAGCTGGGCTGTTGCTGAAGCCTCTGATTGGGTGGAGGTAGCGCTGCAGACTCAGATGCTGACGATGTCGTTTCCCAGATACACATCCCACTCCAGCTGCGCACACACACACACGCACGCACGCACACACAAGCACACACACACGCACGCACACACACACAAGCACACACACACACACACACACACACACACACACACACACGCACGCACGCACACACAAGCACGCACACACACACACACACACACACACACACACACACACGCACGCACGCACGCACGCACACACAAGCACGCACACACAAGCACACGCTCGCACACACAAGCACACACACACACACACTACAGTTAGCTTTGGTCATTTCATTCATTCCCCTTTCAGCCCTAGAGATCTCACTGAGTAGGTGACCACTGGGTGGCAGTAGCGCTCTGACCACTCTCTTCATCAT
Source organism: Alosa pseudoharengus (assembly GCF_046254945.1). Lineage (NCBI taxonomy): Eukaryota > Metazoa > Chordata > Actinopteri > Clupeiformes > Clupeidae > Alosa > Alosa pseudoharengus. Next base: position 1,079,583 of record NW_027468680.1, on the reverse strand, counting down.
ATCATCTCCAGTCAGACCACCAGAGAGAACATACACACACACACACACACACACACACACACACACACTCTCACACACACACACACACACACACACACACACACACACTCACACACACACACACACACACACACACACACACACACACACACACTCACACACACACACATGCACATGGACCACTCTCTTCATCATATCATCTCCAGTCAGACCACCAGAGAGAACAGAGAACATGCCCTGTACATAGACCACATACCCCTAATGCCCTGTACATGGACCACATACCCCTAATGCCCCTAATGCCCTGTAAAAGCAGGTGTTAATCCAAATTGCAGTTCAATGCGTCAATAAGAGAACCTTTCAAAGACAACAGAATCGCTATTTAGAGCACCAGTTTTTGTGGTGAAAGTATTTGTACTACCAAAAGCAACCTCAACTTTCGTTGGCCTTTCGAATGTCTTACTTTCACTTTCACGTCATTCACTTAAACTTTCCTACTTGCTAGATTTGACCAATCTTCCATAGCCTACGTGCACAAGTAGTTTGAGTAGAGCTCATTCCCTTCAGCAGTGCCACTCTAGTAACAGCAACCAGAGAGCAGACATCTGCATGTGTTTAGTCATTCACGTTATTTGGCAGTGTCATGAGACACTAACTAGATGAGTTAGAAATGCTACTATTGCAGAGTCACATCAGTGTCATGAGACACTAACTAGATGAGTTAGAAATGCTACTATTGCAGAGTCACATCAGTGTCATGAGACACTAACTAGATGAGTTAGAAATGCTACTATTGCAGAGTCACATCAGTGTCATGAGACACTAACTAGATGAGTTAGAAATGCTACTATTGCAGAGTCACATCAGTGTCATGAGGCACTAACTGGATGAGTTAGAAATGCTACTATTGCAGAGTCACATCAGTGTCATGAGGCACTAACTGGATGAGTTAGAAATGCTACTATTGCAGAGTCACATCAGTGTCATGAGGCAGGTGAGGAAAGCTGGCTCTGTTGTTGCCATTTAATTGGAGTCACCTACAACAACTGCAGAGAAACGGACCATTAGCAGGACGCTGGCGATCGAGGACAGTGACCAACACCTACTACACAGCACACTGGCCCCACCCACTACACAGCACGCTCAGTAAACAAAGGAGCATGTTCAGTGGCAGACTTCTGTCACTATCATGTTCAACAGATAGGTTGAGGAGGTCCTTTGTCTCCAGGGCCATCCAACTCTTCAATGCCACACAAAAGGGGAGAAATGGACTGTTCAGCATGAGCCTGTCTCTCTCGGCCCCTACCATCATACCACTTTGCCTGCTGTCCACCTGACTGTTTTACAGGCTATATTAGCCCTTCTACACAATCTGGACTGTGGTCATAACATCTACATCTTATAACTTATTCCCTGTTATATATTCTTCTTAAAGTATATTTTCTTAAGCAACTCTATTGTTTTTATATTCTTGTCTTTTCATAGTCATAATTAATATTTAATAACAAACAAAGTTATTTCACTGTTCAATCCCTGCACTGGTCACTTTTGCACTACCACCATTGCACACACTCCACCATAGCACCTTATCATGGTCAATGCATCACTTGGTCAGTCCATATCAGACCTTTGCCATCACTTCACAGGCTCTTTCATTTGTACAGTTCTGTGAGTAAGTGTTATGTAGGCCTATGTGAGATACAGTATGTGTGTTACTTTGTTGTGTTATGATTGTATAAGCTACTGGGTGCCTACAATTTCCCTCAGGATGAATAAAGTATCTATCTATCTATCTTTCTATCTATCTATCTATCTATCTATCTAAAGCACCCTAACTAGATGAGTAAGACATGCTACTATTACACTGAGGACACACAGTCTCACGGTCTACTAACACAGAGTAGCCTACTCAACGAGCACACTAGCATATATTAGGATACAAAAGTAGTTCTGTGTGCTGCTGTTCAGTTCTAGGCTAACGGCTAACGGCTAGCCTTTTTCTGGACATCAGTTCATTACAGCTGGATAGAACCAGTTTCAACTTATAACCGGCCCACTCAGACATTTAAGATATTATAACACTTCTAGTGCTACTGTCAGAGAGAGTGTGAGAGACAGCAAAACACAGACAGATGAATTCACAAAGAAAAATAAAGACAATGAGAGAGAGAGAAATGAAAGGAAAGAGAATTATAGAGAAAGAAAGTCAGAGTGGTCAGAGAAAGAAAGATGTTGAAGGACTGTACCACAAGTTTGGTGATCCATTGCCATCTTCTCGCATACACACTATAACCAGGGCAGAAAGACCACAACACACAACACAAGACACAAACACACACTTCAGGCAGCACCACACACACAGTCTAGCAGTTAGAGATACAGTCAGGAGGATTTGTCAGTTTGTGGAGTGGAGTGTTCTGGAACTTAGAACCCATTCAAACTCACCTCCATTCCATAGAACACAAAGCAACAGGTGAATCAAAGATTCTTTAGTTACCGTCTCTGGCTGAATGTAAACAAACACAAACACACACACAGCAAAACACAACAAGGCTACCCCTATCTGCTTATGTGTGTGTGAGTGGGACAGTACTCACACTGATTGTGTAGAAGTCTGAAGTCAACCCACAGCTTAGTTCCTCCTCTTTTTTCCGATTTGATGATTATTCCACGACCTGTCAATCGCATGTCTTTAAAAACATACACGCACGCCCCGCGTAAACACACACACACACACACACAGACACGCACACAGACACAGAGAGAGAGAGAGAGAGAGAGAGAGAGAGAGAAAGAGTCAGAACCAGATGTAATGTAAACCACAGCTGGTAGCTGGTGGCCATAGCGGTCATTTGTGAGTGAGTGTGTGAGTGTTTGTGTGTGTGTGTGTGTGTGTGTGTTCCATACCCAGCAGGCATATGAAGAGTGCAGTCTGGTCGGTGCGGTCATAGGAGATGGCCCCTCGTCTCTGGTGAGAAACACAGATCGGTCACCCCTGCACACTGGTCATTCCCTTACGGTCATTAGGAACTCTGCACACTGGTCATTCCCTTACGGTCATCAGGAACTCTGCACACTGGTCATTCCCTTACGGTCAGGAGTGTAGTGGACGTTGAACGCAGGGAAAGCCATCCCCCCACCTCATTGTCTTAACCACTTTAATAAGTGTTTATTAACATTATAAGTATTGTTACATGTGGTAACAACAAGTGCATGAATCACGCAAACGTCTCCAATTAGGCCTCGTTTGTCATAACATTTGTTACAGAATGACCGCCATGCTGTGGCACTCCCCATGCGTAAAGCGTTTAAACCAATGAGAATGACATCTGTCATTCCCTTTAACAGCACGGAACGCAACTTCAAACAGCGCATCGGTATTTTGATAGTCAGCGGCGCATGGAACAGTTGGACCGTATGGAACAGTTATAAACCATGCTTCACCAAAACCTAGCATAGTAGCCTTCACACATTTGCACTCGTCTATTATTTGAACTCATTGGCAAAGTGAAACTAACTTCACCGTGGTGTCAGTCAACGACAAAACGAAAAAAAAAAGTTCTACACACAGGGTATATGCAGGAATCATAGAGTTGAATTTACTACTTTTTACTACCTTTTTTACTACCTCCACAATATTTTTTACTACCAACACGACATCAAGCAGCAGCCCTTTTTTTTGGGGGGGTGGTACCACTTACTATAAGGTATAAATCATAAATATTAGGTACACTAATAATTTCTAATTGTGATCATTAAGTATGGTCATTGTCAATGACAATGTTTTTTTGTAGTGTCGAGGAGTTCAGTTTCAGTTGTCCTTACCTTAACCCTAGCTCTTGAGTTATCCTAACCAGCCCTTAGCCCTAATAAGGTGAATGATAACCTTGGCACAAATGACACTAAAACACCAAACATGTGTGGTGAAAAATGAAGAACAAACACCGACTACCCCGCCCCCCCCCCCCCCCCCCAAAAAAAACAAAAAAACAACAAAAAAAAAAACTCCAGTCTAAGGATAGGCCCAGAAATCTATTTATATGGATATATAAAGCCATTATTATTGGTATGGTATTGTTGTTGCACATTTGACACAAAGCAGTCCGTGAAAACATGCACATCAGTGGACTGCTTTACTGATGCAAAATTGAAAACTATTATTTCATTGCATTACTCAGCATGGATGCACGATGCTTGCATGATAAATACTTCCCAAAACAACAGTTAGGTAGGTAGGTAAGGATGCCATTTAGGAGTGTAAATCAAGTTTAATCACAATTTGATAAAATATAGATTCTTTAAGCCATTGATTTGATTCTTTTCAATACTTCAAAATGTGTAGCAATGCGATTCGATGCATTACTGGTCTGTTGTCGATAGGAAATTATAGATTTTGGTTAGTTTTCATGGATTCAAATGCCAATATTATAGGCTAAATTATAGGCCAAATACTGAACATTGACTGTGGAATCAAGTAGGTTACAGAGTTTCTTTCCCCCCCTAAAACCTCCTGTCACTAGATAGATGCTTTCAAATTTAACATGGTTTTAAACTCATATGTTGCAGTTTTCTGTCACTGCAATAAAACTAGCCTATTTGGAATATTTTGTAGGCCTGCTGTTCCTTTCATGAGAACAATTTAACTGATCAAGTTTTCATAGGCTATTGAATGATTTAAATGTGAATGCCATAAACTTAATTCGCCATCAACTTTAGTGTGGTTCTTCACGCAGTTGTCATCTAAATGCAGTGTTTTGTAGGCTATTCAAAGAATTTCACGTTCATCACTCAGTTGTGGTGTAGGTCTGTCTTGAGTGATCGCTGTCCCTTTAAATGTCTGGGACTTTAAATAACGGGACTTTTAAACTGCATGCTGTTTTTGTTGATGCACCGTCTTTGATTCTGTTTTCTACCGTTTTAATAAATGACACGCGCACTTGCGTGGTTAAAACTAAGGAATTGTTTTCACTCATTTTCTTGCAATTAGGGGAGACCGGGGTTGGTTGTCACAATTTTTACTCATGCATGAATTGCTCATCTTCAAAAACTCTTTCAGCAGTAATTCCTACATGAAATGAAAGCTTGGGGTCTTGGCTTTAAATGTGTATAATTTTTACTTATATTGTAACAGGGAGCAATTAACCATCAAAGACACTCTGACACAATGTGACAATCAACCCCATCACGGGGTTGGTTGTCACAGGGTATGGGGTTGGTTGTCCCTATAGAGTTTCAATGGGATTTCAGTGATAAAATGGGATTTTAAAAAATGATGTGTAACTTTTTAGTTTTTTAAGCTAGAAACTGCAAATAAGTTTTAATATAAATACCACCCCTATGATAGTTGTCATCAATGCCCCTTATGTTAAAACAATGGGATTAAAGGAGGTGATCAGTTACTTGAATTGTCTACTGTGTTGAGAAATAAAATGAAATCATTTTCCGTGCTAAAACCTCTTTATTATCATGTAAGTTGCAAACAAAGTTGCAAACACAGTGACAACTGTGTCTCAGTGACAACAAACCCATGTGACAACCAACCCCACAAGCTATGTGACAACCATCCCCAACTGACCTCTTGACAAAGATGTTAACCTAGCTGCCACATGGCTTTAACTTGATAGCTAAAATATGACTCAAAATAAAGCTACTACCTTTGGCTTTTTAATGAGTGTTTTGTTTTTGAACTACTAATATCCTACAAGCTCTCAATACAAAAACAACACCAACATGAAAATGTACTCTGACCCATGAAATTTAAAAATTGTCTCCTCACCTCAATGCTGTGTGTCTGCTCAGCAAAATTCCTAGTGCAAATGAGTAAGCTATCAAAGGGTAACAGTTTGATATCAAAATTTTACCACAGCATCACCTAGTGTGCCTGGAATAAGCAATGTGACAACCAACCCGTGAGACAACCAGCCCCGGTCTCCCCTACGTAACATTAGATACTAGGTCTAGGTTACGTTAAAAAATGTTGTCGGTTACTATGTCAGTGACTAGTTCGAACTTTGTTACTGATGGGATAGGTGGAATTTTATTGCACGGTTCTGGATGATCACAGTCAGATGGCAGCGCTACCGTCAGCTGAACGAAAGCTTACACTAGTCAAGTCCACAGTTGTTAAAACTTCCAGCTGAAGTAGCCTAGTGTAAACTGAGAGAGTTGCCTCCTAACGGAGTGAGTGTAGCCTATATTTTTTTAGCTGCTATCAGAGTGATAGGCTAGCCTAGGCCTACATCTACCGCTCCTTTGCTACTTTTTGCTCCTTTGAACAAATATTATTAGATGAGTGACAGAAGCACCGGACACCGGACCAGCAGGCCCATATGATAAACGCTGCTCTGGTAGCCTGCGGTAGGGCCTAGATGACGTGAAAAACGCGAGAGTCGCCGAAAAGCATCCCTGCATCCCTGGCCCCTAAAAAACTCTTCGGATCTGCACGATTCATATAAGTCGCCCAAAGCAACGTGAAGGAGTCACCGAAAAGCGCGTTGTTTGTATCCCTGTAATATCAACTGAAGCAAAAAGGCGAAAATGTTGTTTGTTGGCGTCGCTGATAGGCTGTCAACCACGGAACTCTACACAGTTTACTTCTACATCATTGCTATCGACTCCGACTCACTCAGGTCCTGTTAGCACATATATCTTTTTTAAATAGGCAAGATGCAGTTAAAACATGTAGACACAAATATTAAGCAAAAAATGTAAAATCATATATTGAGGTGGTGATGAAAAATTTACTACCAAGTCAAATTGCATTTATTACCTTTTACTACCTTTCAAGGGCCTTAATTTTGGTAGATTCTATTTACTACCTTTTACTACCTTTTACTACCGCGCGGACACCCTGACACAGCTAGTTACTTTCACTATTGACTGACAATCGATTACCATCAAAAACATAGGCTGGAAAAAGCCATTTGGAATGTTTTTAATGGTGTGTTCAGGATGTAATAGTATTCCTGTCAGTACTCAGTATGTTCAGGATGTAGTTATAGTTATAGTATAGTTATATAGTTATAGTAGTTATAGTATAGTTATATAGTTATAGTAGTTATAGTATAGTTATATAGTTATAGTAGTTATAGTAGTTATATAGTTATAGTAGTTATAGTATAGTTATATAGTTATAGTAGTTATAGTATAGTTATATAGTTATAGCAGTTATAGTATAGTTATAGTAGTTATAGTATAGTTATATAGTTATAGTAGTTATAGTATAGTTATAGTAGTTATAGTAGTTATAGTATAGTTATATAGTTATAGTAGTTATAGTATAGTTATATAGTTATAGTAGTTATAGTAGTTATATAGTTATAGTAGTTATAGTATAGTTATATAGTTATAGTAGTTATAGTAGTTATATAGTTATAGTAGTTATAGTATAGTTATATAGTTATAATAGTTATAGTATAGTTATATAGTTATAGTAGTTATATAGTTATAGTAGTTATAGTATAGTTATATAGTTATAGTAGTTATAGTATAGTTATATAGTTATAGTAGTTATAGTAGTTATATAGTTATAGTAGTTATAGTATAGTTATATAGTTATAGTAGTTATAGTATAGTTATATAGTTATAGTAGTTATAGTATAGTTATAGTAGTTATAGTAGTTATAGTAGTTATATAGTTATAGTAGTTATAGTATAGTTATATAGTTATAGTAGTTATAGTATAGTTATATAGTTATAGTAGTTATAGTATAGTTATATAGTTATAGTAGTTATAGTATAGTTATAGTAGTTATAGTATAGTTATATAGTTATAGTAGTTATAGTATAGTTATATAGTTATAGTAGTTATAGTATAGTTATATAGTTATAGTATAGTTATATAGTTATAGTAGTTATAGTAGTTATAGTATAGTTATATAGTTATAGTAGTTATAGTATAGTTATATAGTTATAGTATAGTTATATAGTTATAGTAGTTATAGTAGTTATAGTATAGTTATATAGTTATAGTAGTTATAGTATAGTTATATAGTTATATAGTTATAGTAGTTATAGTAGTTATATAGTTATAGTAGTTATAGTATAGTTATATAGTTATAGTAGTTATAGTATAGTTATATAGTTATAGTAGTTATAGTATAGTTATATAGTTATAGTAGTTATTAGGGGTGGCACGGTTCACAAAATCTACGGTTCGGTTCGTATCACGGTTTAGGGTCACGGTTTTCGGTTCGGTACGGTTCTTGTTGTTATTTTTTCTTTTAATCTTTAACACTCCAGAAACATATTTCAGCATATAGCTTAATCATCCACAATTAGGCTAGAGTATTTAAAGAATAGTTATCATGTAACGCGATCTGCCACTAGGGGGTACGCGAGATGAAAAGGGCAATGGCGGAAAGGAGTTAAAAATTATTCATTAATTAATACTGTAATTAATTCATAAATAATACATAATTTCTAATGGGGTTATAATGATATGGAAACGTGAAATTAAAGGAAATCATTTGTAAACTCTATAATAGGCTATGTTTTCATTAAAAAATAAGATACACACAATAGGCTACACGTGATTTCCTGCGGGCAGCCAGAATATCTGGCGCGTTAGTTTCGTTGAAGTAAGGCTAGGTAGAAGGCTGCGTAAACATGGAAAACTGGCTAAAAACAGGGACACTGTCCAAAAGGCCTAATTAAAGCGATCGAAGAGGAGAAGCGAGAGAAACAGAGCAGGACACAGGGAACGATGGAATGGGATGGGGGGCAGACTAATCAAGGTGGAGATGGAGTGCAGGGGGATAAAAGAAAGAACGAGACAGAAAAGACTGCGCAAAGAAAACGAAAGTATGATGAGGCATATAGCCCTAGGCTTCACGTGGATTGGGAGACAGACTGCCCAAAGCCACAGTGCGTGGTCTGCAGTGAGATGCTACCTAACCATTCTAATGTGGTTCTCCACACTGTTTTTTTTAACGTGAGAGCTCATAGACCAGTTGCACATTTTGATTATGTTATCATGTAGGGCGGCTAATTAAACAACGATGCCTGGAATGCGTCAATAGAATGAGTTACTTTTTTATGTGTTGGATGGTGGGGGTTCGCGAGCCGAGTCAGGATGTAGAAGGTGGTCCGCGGGGAAAAAAGTTTGGGAACCGCTGACCTAGCATGTTCGAAGTGTTGCCAAGAGCATACTGAACACGTGTTGCACAATGTTTGCACACAGTCGCAGTCTTTTCTGTCGTCTTAACTCCTCTATCATCATAGGTAACCTCAAATCCGAAATGTTCCCACACACCAGACCTATAAGAGGCTGGCGCATCCTGCAACTCCGGGCAGTCTTTGTCTCTCGCACTTGCCATTTCTAAAGACTCCAGTCGCGCGCAGCACTCAAAACTATACTCCTACTCTTGCGCGAAAGGGAAACACATTGTCACATGGGAATCAATTGCGCATGCCATAACTAGCCTGAACCGTAGGACCGTACGACGAACACACACTCCGAACCGTGACATGCCATCCGCACGGTTCGGAGCATTTTTCAAAAACCGTGCCATCCCTAGTAGTTATAGTATAGTTATATAGTTATAGTAGTTATAGTATAGTTATATAGTTATAGTAGTTATAGTATAGTTATATAGTTATAGTAGCTATAGTATAGTTATATAGTTATATTAGTTATAGTAGTTATAGTATAGTTATATAGTTATAGTAGTTATAGTATAGTTATATAGTTATAGTAGTTATAGTAGTTATAGTAGTTATAGTAGTTATATAGTTATAGTAGTTATAGTATAGTTATATAGTTATAGTAGTTATAGTAGTTATAGTATAGTTATAGTAGTTATAGTAGTTATAGTAGTTATAGTATAGTTATAGTATAGTTATAGTAGTTATAGTATAGTTATAGTATAGTTATAGTAGTTATAGTAGTTATATAGTTATAGTAGTTATAGTAGTTATAGTATAGTTATAGTAGTTATAGTATAGTTATATAGTTATAGTAGTTATAGTAGTTATAGTAGTTATATAGTTATAGTATAGTTATATAGTTATAGTAGTTATAGTAGTTATAGTATAGTTATAGTAGTTATAGTAGTTATAGTATAGTTATAGTAGTTATAGTAGTTATATAGTTATAGTAGTTATAGTAGTTATAGTATAGTTATATAGTTATAGTAGTTATAGTAGTTATAGTAGTTATAGTATAGTTATATAGTTATAGTAGTTATAGTAGTTATAGTAGTTATAGTATAGTTATAGTAGTTATAGTAGTTATAGTATAGTTATATAGTTATAGTAGTTATAGTATAGTTATATAGTTATAGTAGTTATAGTAGTTATAGTATAGTTATATAGTTATAGTAGTTATAGTATAGTTATATAGTTATAGTAGTTATAGTAGTTATAGTAGTTATAGTATAGTTATATAGTTATAGTAGTTATAGTATAGTTATATAGTTATAGTAGTTATAGTAGTTATAGTATAGTTATAGTAGTTATAGTAGTTATAGTAGTTATAGTATAGTTATAGTAGTTATAGTAGTTATAGTAGTTATAGTAGTTATAGTAGTTATATAGTTATAGTATAGTTATATAGTTATAGTAGTTATAGTAGTTATAGTAGTTATAGTATAGTTATAGTAGTTATAGTAGTTATAGTATAGTTATAGTAGTTATAGTATAGTTATAGTATAGTTATAGTAGTTATAGTAGTTATAGTAGTTATAGTATAGTTATAGTATAGTTATAGTAGTTATAGTAGTTATAGTAGTTATATAGTTATAGTAGTTATAGTAGTTATATAGTTATAGTAGAGTTATATAGTTATAGTAGTTATAGTAGTTATAGTAGTTATAGTATAGTTATATAGTTATAGTAGTTATAGTAGTTATAGTATAGTTATAGTAGTTATAGTAGTTATAGTATAGTTATATAGTTATAGTAGTTATAGTATAGTTATATAGTTATAGTAGTTATAGTAGTTATAGTATAGTTATAGTAGTTATAGTAGTTATAGTAGTTATAGTATAGTTATAGTAGTTATAGTATAGTTATAGTAGTTATAGTAGTTATAGTAGTTATATAGTTATAGTATAGTTATATAGTTATAGTAGTTATAGTAGTTATAGTAGTTATAGTATAGTTATAGTAGTTATAGTAGTTATAGTAGTTATAGTAGTTATAGTATAGTTATAGTAGTTATAGTAGTTATAGTATAGTTATAGTAGTTATAGTAGTTATAGTATAGTTATAGTATAGTTATAGTAGTTATAGTAGTTATAGTAGTTATATAGTTATAGTAGTTATAGTAGTTATAGTAGTTATATAGTTATAGTATAGTTATATAGTTATAGTAGTTATAGTAGTTATAGTATAGTTATAGTAGTTATAGTAGTTATAGTAGTTATAGTATAGTTATAGTATAGTTATAGTAGTTATAGTAGTTATAGTATAGTTATAGTATAGTTATAGTAGTTATAGTAGTTATAGTAGCTATATAGTTATAGTAGTTATAGTAGTTATAGTAGTTATAGTATAGTTATAGTAGTTATAGTATAGTTATATAGTTATAGTAGTTATAGTATAGTTATATAGTTATAGTAGTTATAGTAGTTATAGTAGTTATATAGTTATAGTAGTTACAGTTTAGTTATATAGTTATAGTAGTTATAGTATAGTTATATAGTTATATAGTTATAGTAGTTATAGTATAGTTATAGTAGTTATAGTAGTTATAGTAGTTATAGTATAGTTATAGTAGTTATAGTATAGTTATATAGTTATAGTAGTTATAGTAGTTATAGTATAGTTATATAGTTATAGTAGTTATAGTAGTTATAGTAGTTATAGTAGTTATATAGTTATAGTAGTTACAGTATAGTTATATAGTTATAGTAGTTATAGTATAGTTATATAGTTATATAGTTATAGTAGTTATAGTATAGTTATAGTAGTTATAGTAGTTATAGTAGTTATAGTAGTTATATAGTTATAGTAGTTATAGTAGTTATAGTAGTTATAGTATAGTTATAGTAGTTATATAGTTATAGTAGTTATATAGTTATATAGTTATAGTAGTTATAGTATATAGTAGTTATAGTAGTTATAGTTTAGTTATATAGTTTAGTAGTTATAGTAGTTATATAGTTATAGTAGTTATATAGTTATAGTAGTTATATGTTAGTAGTAGTTATAGTAGTTATAGTATGTTTAGTATAGTTATATAGTTATAGTTATAGTAGTGTATATAGTATATAGATTATAGTAGTTATAGTGTTAGGTGTTAGTGTAAATAGTAGATATAGTTATATAGTTGTATAGTTATATAGTTATATAGTTATAGTAGTTATAGTAGTTATAGTAGTTATATAGTTATATAGTTATAGTAGTTATAGTAGTTATATAGTTATATAGTTATAGTAGTTATAGTAGTTATATAGTTATATAGTTATAGTAGTTATAGTAGTTATATAGTTATATAGTTATAGTATAGTTGTATAGTTATATAGTTATAGTATAGTTATATAGTTATAGTAGTTATAGTATAGTTATATAGTTATAGTAGTTATAGTATAGTTATAGTAGTTATAGTAGTTATAGTATAGTTATATAGTTATAGTATAGTTGTATAGTTATATAGTTATATAGTTGTATAGTTATATAGTTATATAGTTATATAGTTATATAGTTATAGTAGTTATATAGTTATATAGTTATAGTAGTTATAGTAGTTATATAGTTATATAGTTATAGTATAGTTGTATAGTTATATAGTTATAGTATAGTTATAGTAGTTATAGTAGTTATAGTATAGTTATAGTAGTTATAGTAGTTATAGTATAGTTATAGTAGTTATATAGTTATATAGTTATATAGTTGTATAGTTATAGTAGTTATAGTATAGTTATAGTAGTTATATAGTTA
>NW_027468680.1:1049201-1059201 GCF_046254945.1 Alosa pseudoharengus | reverse complement strand
TGCACTTATTCGTGAGCGCCCTCATGTGGAACCAGAAAAGGAACTGCAACCAGTTCAGAAACCGGAAGTTTCCCGAGAGTGGCGGTTCTCCCCTTATTAGACATTCTCTGGTAGAAACCTTTTCTGGTTGACAGTTATAGGCTATAGAGAGAGATAGATAGTGCAGCCTGTCATGGGCTTAGGCTAGGCCTACTGCACAGCTTTGCCAATGTGGCGGTATTCTGAGAGAATAATTGAAATGCTGCAAAGTCCAACTAAAGCTTGCTTCATATAGGCCTACGCAAATATTTGCACAATTAATACAATGAGAAAGATCCTAAACACAAACATCGGTAGGTCAGCTAGTCTGAAAAAAAAGCGTTATTTGTTTGTTTGTATCACATTCATAAACAAATAATGAAATACCAAATATTGTTTTCATTTTTTAATTTTGGATTCTTAATTGAATATCAAATGAACGAACCATAGGCCTACACGGACCCCAGGGACCCCCAGGCTAGTTTTACATTCATTCATTATTCTAACGTTATAGGGAATGGAAAAACTGGTATACCACACTGAATCGGTATATATTTGGTTATTAGCTGTACAGCTTGGTTAAAGTGTAGCCTAACTCCAGCGAAAATTGACCCCACTGTCTTTTTCTGCATTAAAACACATCAAATAAGCTGTGGAAACAGTAATTTTCGTTGATCAACCACTACAGAGCTTGCTCTGGTATAGGCTATAACCCCAAATCAAACAGTGGATTAGCTAAGGGCCATGAGCGAAATGCTTCCCAAATAGCATTTTTTAACCAGTAGGCTAATAGAGTTCAAAACAGCACCAAACCTCGTCAGTAGCTTGCTCAGGGTCCCTATACACATAACACTAGGCACCAACAACGCACCAACCAACAACAACAAACACGGAATTTGATGTGTTTTAAAGGATAATTCCGGAGTGATTTTGACCTAAATTGTCTTGAAACATTATACCGAGTGTGAACGTATGTCTCATAGCTCACCTCAGCTTGTCCCCGCACTCAGAAATCTGGCGCTAATTAGCCAATGCTACCAACAGGGTTTCGTTGTGGTGCCTCGGGCATCGGCCTAGCCATGCAAATAAATCACTGTTTTACACCATTTACGAGGCTCAAAGTAGCTCCATACTTCATTGGTAAACTTCCGAGGGCCTTGACATTTAAAACGAGACATGGAGAACTTTGAAAAAGCACTGGTAGATTATTTACAAGACGATTTATACAGACAGTACCTTAAGGAATTTTACCGTTCGACGCCATCTTGAATTTAGACACGATAAGTCGAGCGACGAGTACGAATGAACAAGTATGATAAGGGATCAGATTCCAAAAATAATTCCGTGAAAATGCATGGATTCAGTTGCTTCCAGTAGCTCGACTTATCGACTTATCGTGACTAAATTCAAGATGGCGTTCTCCACCGTGTACTGACTGTCCACAAGCCTACTGTTTTACTGCTACACTGTTTACAGGCTATATTAGCACATATGCACAACCCCTCCCTCCCACAGCCTGGATTGTAGACGTGCTTAATACCTAATACTTAATACTTTTCACTTAATACTTGACCAATAGCTGTAACCCTATTACTTCAACCTATTCTTGCACTGATATAGTTTTTTTTATATTACTTTGGCTACATTATTCTCTTATAGGCTAATTATGTCCATATTTATTTTATGCTGGTCTCTAGACTTTATTCTTGCACTGTTGGACTTAGCCTACTTATTTGCACACTCACCTTCATAGAGCACCTTACCATGCATACAGAATCACAGGCTCAGTTCCTGCTCTGTCACTGCAAGCACCTCATGCTTACTCCACTCCACTTAGTTGATCTGCACAGAAGCGTAATATGCACCCACAGACAGCATCAGGACCAGCAGCCTTCCTAATATTGACCTTCTTAAACAGGTCAATATTAGGAAGGCTGCTGGTCCTGATGCTGTCTGTGGGCGCATATTACGCTTCTGTGTAGATCAACTAAGTGGAGTATTCACCTGCCTCTTCAATATGTGTGCAAAAGAAGGCCATATTCCCCAGATATGGAAGAGCTCCACCATAATTCCACTAGCTAAACTAAATAAACCCAAGGAGTTGAAAGATTTTAGACCAGTAGCTCTTACGTCCTTGGTGATGAAAATCTTTGAAAAAATCCTTAAAGTTGAAATTATGTCCTTGGTCACTGGAAAACTGGATCCATTACAGTTTGCTTATCAAACTGGTAGAAGTGTTGATGACGCAAAACTTTTTATTTTAGATACAGTATATAAACACTTGGAGAAGCCTGGGTCCCATGTTAGGCTTTTATTTGCAGATTTTTCTTCTGCTTTCAACAAATTGCAGCCACATATCCTGATCGAGAGACTAGCAAATGATTTTCAGGTACCGAATCAACTATTGCTGCTACTTTTACATTTTTTAACAGATAGAACACAGAGAGTCTTCGTAAATGGTCAGTTGTCCCAACCGATCACTTCAAACACTGGCTCGCCGCAAGGATGTGTACTCTCTCCCTTGTTATTTATTTTGTACACAGATAGCTGCAGGTCTTCCTAACAAGGAAGCTACCTAGTCAAGTTTTCAGATGACACTGCACTGCTATCTTTATTCCAAGGTCCACATTCCAGTCATGGGCTAGCGTTGACATCATTTGTGAAGTGGTGCGACAATCATTTTTTAGATTTAAATGTAGCCAAAACAAAGGAGCTCATAATTGATTTTAGGAGGACAAAAGCAGAACCAATAGCAAGTGTCATACATGGGGGGGATGTGGAAATCGTTGATTCTTACAAGTACCTAGGTACAATATTTGACAGTGAGCTCAAGTTTCATGTAACCACTGAGACAATTGTCAAAAAGGGACAACAGAGAATTCATCTGCTGAGGAAGCTTAACTCCTTCAGTGTCTCTAAAACCATTTTACGTAACTTTTATCAGTCTTTTATTGAGAGTCTTTTAACTTTTTCTTTTTTATGTTGGTTCAATAGCCTATCAGTCAAAGACAAGAACAGTCTCAGCAGCATTGTTAACACTTCATCAAAGATTATTGGAACACAGCTAAATAGTCTGAGTGCTCTGTTTAACAAACAGGCAGTCCAAAAGGCTAAAAGTATCATTAGTCAGCCTGATCATGCTTTAGGTGGTGAATTTTCATTAATGCCCTCTTGGAGGCGCTATTATTCTGTCAGGACAAAAAAAAAAAGGTATTCTGGATCCTTCATCCCTACATCCATTAGATTATTAAATAAGGTTGAAGGGACAGAGTACACTACTGAAAATTTTGATTTACTGAGCGCTGTTCATCACTGACAGGACAGGGTGCCTGACTGTATGTGTGTGTTAAGATGTAGATGTATTTTTTTATACTATTTATTGTAGATTGATGGAGACCGGGACTGCAAACTTAAAGGAACACGCCACCCAATGTCAGTAGTAATATATGTTCTTACCTTAACTTTCACGAGTTGAGTCATACCCAGGCTTGGAATTTCAACATTCTGGGGGCAAGGCCACTTGGCCTTCAGTTGGGCATATTTGGTGGAGGGCACAAAGGCCACATGTCAGGGCACTAAGGCCAACGTTAACTATACAGTAGTAGGCTATAAAAATTATCAAAGTTGTATTTAGCCTATTCACTGCAGTAGACCTGCATCACTGTATGAAACATTACAAAAACATGAAACATGACACATTACATATAACTGTAAATCATCTGATCATCTAATATTTACAGGTATCTAGGCTATATTTAACATTTATTTGATATTTGGCCTGTTATGAAATCATGTATTGAACAATTTAAGCACAGCTCAGCTTTAAGAAAGTAAAATAGCCTAGATGCATGCTTAGCATTTTGTGATCATTAAGGCTACTTTCACAAACTCTTAGTCAGCTGTCCTCTGATTTACCGATATCTAGGCGACATTTGTAATATTTATTTTGTATTTGGCCCGTTATGAAATAATGTGGAACAATTTAAACACAGTGTAAAACTTAAAGCCCAAATTTGGAGACATCCATGTATGTTGAAATTTACTGCAAATTCAAAACGGGATTAGTCTGGAACAGCTAACTGTACAGGGGACTGCTTTGCACCTTTGTGTTCGGTAAGGTCTCCTGTTTATTCTGATATATGGTTTGTCATGTGTTAAACGAGGGGTTCGTGAAGTATTCCGCCGAGATGAATGGGTAGGGAGATGGACGCAAAACCTTCAGTAGAATTTATGATTAAATTGAATGATATTGTAACGATTTGATAGCGAACCACACAGTTGTCCAATCAAAAGGTTTAATCACTGAGAACGAGAGCAGGGACACAGACCAAGACCAAGACACAGAACACAATGCACACAGGGCAGGTCAAGTAGACACACACACTACACATACAGGGGAGGTCCAGCCCCCCACACGAAAAGGAACACACACGAGGGATAACTAAAAGGGAAACATGTTACGATAAAGACACCAACTTTACACTTATAACTTAGGAGAATAACGACATAAACCCCCCGATTGTTCGCTCTCGTGTCCCAGCATGCTTTTCGCCGGAGAACGGTAGCACAGTCTTTTTGCACCGACGCTACAATATTTACTTTTCTCGCGAACCGTTCATCACAGCAATTAGCGGCTGACATCGTTTAAAAGCTGAGAAAAAGCTCTTTCGTGTGATACTTGTGATGTCTGTGTGATGAGTAGGCTACTTCGCAAGTAGTTCAACTGAGAAGAATGGGTGAATTTGGACGCACTTTCTTTCTTGCGCTAACTTTCTCCACTGCGTAATTTGCGCTGTGAATGCTAAGATTGTTTTGACAGGCCATAGGCTACATATATATCGCTATTAGTAGGACGCAAAGCGGAATATTTAGAGAAGGGGGCACCAAGGCCACAGTGGCCTGTAAACCTCTGATTTTCAAAGGGGCGTCACACCAATGCAAGGGGCTACTGTATTTAAGTCGGGAAAACGTGGATGTTTTTGATTACTTCTACGCTTAGTTACCGTCAAAGCCCGCTAGCATAGCAACATGCTAACACAGTCCAGCCGCGCACCAGAGCGTTTGAGTGCACGTACCGACACGGGAGAGGTATGACCAGGGTAGGAATTTCACGGCGGCCACGACGGCCATGGACGTCGTAGCCCCTTGCATTGGCCGTGACGCCCCTTTGAAAATCAGAGGTTTACAGGCCACTGTGGCCTTGGTGCCCCCTTCTTTCAATATTCTGCTTTGCGTCCTACTAATAGCGATATATATGTAGCCTATGGCCTGTCAAAACAATCTCGTGAAAGTTAAGGTAAGAACATATATTACTACTGACATTGGGTGGCGTGTTCCTTTAATTGCCCACTGATGGGATTAATAAAGTTTTCTGAATCTGAATCTGCTTAATCATCCTTAAGCACACTATGTGGATATTTTATTTAGTTTTAGTTAGTATATTTAATATTTTAGTATTTTTTTTATCTTCTACTGTCTTTATTGTTCAGTGTTTTTCTTATATTTATATACTTATATTACTTTTTCTGCTGTAAGTGCATGTTGTGTGTGATGTCTATATGCTACTGAGATCTTGAATTTCCCCTTGGTAATCAATAAAGTATCTATCTATCTATCTATCTATCTATCTATCTATCTATATCTAAAAAAGTAAACGATTCTTAATGAAATCATTGGTCAGTATATTGTAGGCTACTATTCATTATATAGTAAGTCATGGAAATTCATTTTTTTTGTCAGGGAAAGTCAGTTAAAGTCATGGAATTTTACATTTGACTTAGAGTGGGAACCCTGGATATGGGGTAGAGGCATATAAAAGCTATTACAAATGCCAAAGCATGCGATGCATTGCAGCCATTCACAGCACCTCACAGACATTGGCGCCGGCTGTGGATGCTGAGTGTAGATTTTGCAATGTTCACAATCACGACCTGCAAGTGAGGAGTAGGTTAGGCTTTCTCATAGCCTGGCGGGGCCATCCTATATAGCTTTCTCATGATGCACAGTTGGAACAAACATAAAGGCTAACGGCCAACCCTGACATTCAAACTTCTGTAGGTCCAAACCGATGAAAATGAATGACCGGCAGGCGACCAAAGGAACCATTGTTACAGGAACATCTATTTCAGACCTTAGCCAGCCTGTAGGCTACTGTCCAAATAACGCGGTTACAGGGGGGATACACCAGGCACGCACTTAACTTCCGTTCGCGACGCGTAAAAATCAATTTGAGAAGATAGGTGTATTTTTTTGGAACATAGCTTACGTGCAGCATATGCTATGCGTCGCGAACGGAACGCTCGAATGACATTTATTTTCCTTTGTTACATTTTGCTTTTCATAGGCCTATTATCCATTAAGTCAACATTGTCTTTGTAACCTAATCCCTTAGGTGAAAATACGGGATAATTTTAATTTATCAAGTGACTATAGAACTTCAAAAAATCATACCCTAGGGCCTACCACTGTTTTTCTATTTTCCATTTTACTTCCAAAACAGAATAGGCTAATGAATGAACGCAAAAGTACACGGACCCCAGGCAAACTACAAAAAGGGTGTGTTTACATTGCTTTTAGAATGTGACGACACATCGCCGATTATAGGCTATATGGGCTATTCAACGTGTAGGCTATACAGCCACATGTGTTTAGATTTCGCTACTGCTATTGTCCCTGACGCATCAGAGCCTGTTAGCATTTATACTACAAAAGTGGCCAAGTGTTCTCAGACCACTTCAGTAGGCTGAACAAGTGGTTTGAGTGATCAGATCACCCCAGATAGATTGGCAGATAGCGGACCGCTAGTGGTATGCCTATGCCGCCGGTGGCTTGCCACTGTGGTACGCCGTTGGACCACCATCTCTTTAAATTTAACTTGTCATGAATATTAAGAAAAAAGTTAATAAAATCATACATGGAGTATAACTGAACAAATGAAAAAGATTTTCAAGCAATCTCAAACAATTTGTCTGCAACCCGCCAGCGGAGCGCCAGAGAACCGATGAGCAGCAAAATGCCCCCGGTCCGCCAGCTGACCCCAATGGACCGGCAGTATCCGCCAGCTGACCCCAATGGACCGACAGTATCCGCCAGCCTCTTGCTATCTGGCAATAATACGTGCATACGTCCGGTCCATTGGGGTCAGCTGGCGGTCTATCTGGGATGTGTTCTATGCGTTCTGTCCCTTATTAGACATTCTCTGGTTCTGTGTTTGTACGATCCGGAAATGATCGACAGGGGAGCTAGATAGCCGGTGAGATCACTGATCTATAAAGAACACTTTCTTTATAGATCAGTGGGTGAGATCGATTGACTCGCTTGGATTGAGACCTACCTGTGCTCAGTGTTGCCACAGTTACCTTGAAAAAGTAATCTGATTACTGATTACTGATTACTCCTTTAAAAAGTAACTTAGTTACTTTACTGATTACTTGATTTTAAAAGTAACTAAGTTAGATTACAAGTTCCTTTATTAGTTACTTTCAGCAGCTGCCGACACCCCCAACGCCTCAACATAAAAATGATAACCGGTTTTGTCAATACTCACTATACTGGAAGTGCATTTTAACAGCAATGTATAGCAGACATCCCAACCTAACCTACTTAGATACTGAAATTCAGATGTTTGTTCAATAATGTCTAAGTACACCAAATAAGGAAGGCCTATTGATAGAAACTGTTATAGTAAAATATGTAGATTTTTTTTCATGTAGCCTTGGCAACTAGCCATCTTGTAGCCTATAGGCCTGAATAATATGCAAATGAAATTACACTTGTTAAACTCACCTCAACAAGTCTTTTGCAATCATTTAACCCACCGTGAGCAATGCTAATCTTTTGAGACAATTGGGTACACTTTTGTGTAGTCTGGTGTGAAATGGGTCTTAAATCTTCCTTTTTGAGGGGCACTGACGCTGCCATGACGCTTCTGTTCCTAGATACACTGACTGAACTGATTAATTATGTTTGGGAGAAAAGAGATATAAGCACTTACACTGAAAACGGATTGGTTGATTTAGCAAAACAGACCAGGATGCTCTCTGTCTTGGATGCGCTTCAGGCACAAACGCACCACTCCTCTCTCTCTCCCTCTCCGTTGTGTGCGCATTAAGCTATGCACACGCGATTTGAAGCAAAGATTCTAGAATCTTTGATTTGAAGTCCGGTCTGGCTTGCGTGCTCTTGTTCGCTCTAGGTTCCGGGAGATTTTATGTAATTTGCGGGCGTCAGGAAGCCGCTATCAATATGTGGGAGACTCACAAAACTTCGGGAGACTTGGGATGTCTAGCTAGACAGCACTTTGTCGCCAGCACAGAATGTACAATGTACCTTAATGTTGTCATGTTTAACTGACACAAACTCAAAGTAATGACTGATGAAATGTGCATCTCTCTCTCTCGTTGTTTACGTTTGTGTCGCTGCACGTGAATTGTCCTCATGCTGAAAACGTGAGCATAGCCTCTACATGACATTAATACCCAAGACAAGAAGAAAGCAAAGAATATATCTTTTTATTAAGGATCATGACAAAAATAGTAACGCACAGTAACTTAGATAAGTAACTTTAATCTGATTACTGGTTTGTAAATAGTAGCGCGTTAGATTACTCGTTACTGAAAAAAGTGGTAAAAATAGACTAACGCGTTACTAAGTAACGCGTTACTGGCATCACTGCCTGTGCTGTGCTGCACCCACCGCGTAGGCTATGCCATAGATATGTATGCTATAGGCTTTGTGTCTTGCATATTTCCCCCACTCATTTCGTTTTACAGTATAGCCCCGGTGTGTGTGTGTGTGTGTGTGTGTAAGAGCGAGAGAGAGGTCTGTCACTGCGTTGTTAGTAGGCTAGGCTAGGCCTAATAATGGATAGTAAAGTTTCGCGGGATGTTGCGGGATGTTGCGAGCAACTGGTCGGGCCCTCATGCCCACAGTCTCATATATGGTCACGTAAGCATGGCAACGCCTGACGTGCGCTGGCTAAAAACAGCTCGATCACCCTCCGAGCTGACAGATGAGTGCCTGACAAGAGACAGAGAGAGGGGGAGAGAGAGAGAGAGAGAGAAGGCCCATTCGTGACTCGGCACAAATAGCCACAGTAGCCTACTGTCCTTTACCGACTTCTGTGTGTGTAACGCAAGTTAAAGTTTGCACCGAGTCGTGGATATTTAGCTTACAAAAGTTTACTCCGTTATTGGGTCTGACTTGACGCGGGTCGTTGGGTACCGTGATCCGTTAGGTTATAGTTGTGAGCGCGTCGCGTCGGGCGCGTGCAATGAGTGTGTCGCTGGAGTACAACCCCGCGAGGAAGCCGGACGCCATGGACAACCTGGAGAAGCAGCTCATCTGTCCGATCTGTCTCGAGATCTTCAGCAAGCCCGTGGTGATCCTGCCCTGCCAACACAACCTCTGCCGCAAATGCGCCAATGACATCTTCCAGGTATACACCTACACACACATACACCCTCCCCCTTTTTTCTCTCTCAGCAGTGTGTGTGAGTGTGTGTGTGTGTGTGTGTGTGTGTGTGCAAATGCGCCAATGACATCTTCCAGGTACATACACCTACACTACACACACATGACATCTTCCAGGTACATAGACCTACACTACACACACATGACATCTTCCAGGTACATAGACCTACACACACACACACTCACCCCACTCTTCTCTCTTAGCAGTGTGTGTGTGTGTGTGTGTGTGTGTGTGTGATGTTTCACATGTCCTTATGATCCAATAGCACAAAGAGAGCTGATGTTTTTATTCTCAGCAGTGTGTGTGTGTGTGTGTCTGTGTGTGTCTGTGTGTATGTGGTGATGGCACAAAGAGAGTTGTTGTTTTTAATCAGTAGTGTGTGTGTGTGTGTGAGTGTGTTTGTGTGTGTGTGTGTGTGTGTGTGTGTATGTGGTGATGGCACAAAGAGAGTTGTTGTTTTTAATCAGTAGTGTGTGTGTGTGTGTGTGGTGATGGCACAAAGAGAGTTGT
>NW_027468680.1:1016701-1039201 GCF_046254945.1 Alosa pseudoharengus | reverse complement strand
GAAGTGCCCTTGAGCAAGGCACCAAATCCTCACTGCTCCCCGAGCGCCGCTGTTGATGCAGTCAGCTCACTGCGCCGGGATTAGTGTGTGCTTCACCTCACTGTGAAAATTGGGAATGTGAACACGAGGGATAGGGGAAGAGTGGAAGGTTCCAGCTGGCTTGTTATTGTTGTTAATTGATTTCACCTTTTTAATAAAGACACTATGAAAGAAATATAATTAACGTTTAAAAGGAGATCATGAGGACAACAAAAACAACGCTAGAGGAGATTGCGGAGTTATTCGGTTCCCATTACTGACCATTTATAAAATGTGAGAGGGCACTTTGACAGGCTGCACGAACTGTGATTTGGACTGTGATAGACTATGATGAGTGGTCTTTGCATTTGTGTAATGGTGAGACTTGAAGCCTTCAATTTGTGGACTAGCCATTAGCTATATTTGATTGGAGCTGGCAAAATATTATGAATACCATGTAGCCTAGACCAGGGGTCTCAAACACCCGGCCCGCAGGCCAAATCCGGCCCGCGTCCGGCCCAATTCCGGGCCGCGGCGTATGTCAAAATAATAATGTAATCCGGCCCTTGAGACTTTTTAATTGCGACAAACAACGATACTGATTAAAATAGACGATAGTTCCAAGTACCGTGACAAATCTCATTTGTACTCTGCTCTGCTCCACTATGTGCTAGACATCCAGAGCTTCATTCAAACCCGAAATCGCTTCGCAAAGTTTTCAGGAAATACTTGTATTAGCGAGAAACACAAAGACGTGCATTTGTAATGACGCGGAAGCGATGCAGGCCATAGTGTTGCATAAATTGAAGCAGAAATTAAGCAGAAATAGGCCTACACCGAATGTTGAAAAACGTTTACGTGTGATGAAGTCTTAGGTAGGCTATTCACCTTTTTTAAATCTGAAGGAGAATATCCTTTTGGAGATTATGATCGATCGTCTATTGAATGGAGGTGCGTCTGCGTGTATACGACGGTGTCCACTAAGCATACCATGCTTATTTCGACCCTCTGCCCAACATAGCTTGGAGGTTGCAGTGGTAATCGTGATGATAGTGTCCGTAATGGACGTGGTACAGACAGCAGGGCTAGTAGAAATAGGGCTCTAAACTAGGCCTACAAAGTCACCCGCAATATAATGCGAACTTCTGGGTACTCAGATTACCCGCGATAGGAACTGATTTGACCAGAATACTTTATTGTAGGCCTTGTGGTTTAGAAACCATATACATCTACCAGGTGTTGGTATACATCGTAGGTGTTTTCCTGTTAATTTGTTATGTGGGTAATATGAAAAAAGGAAAGTAAACCTGCTTAAATATGTTCATCCAGTATTTATTGAAAGGTGCATAATTTGAGGTGCTTGCCATCCAGTGGCAAATTTGATGGGTAAATTTACCCCCTTCATAAACTTTTGTTTTACTCAAAGATTTTTACATTTACAATAGGACTTTATTTCTGACCACTTTCAAGCCATGGCCTTTTGACATTTTGATATAAAAATCCAATGGTGTTGCTTTCTTAAATCATATATAACCCTATATACAACTCTAACCCTATATACAACTCTGACCCTATATAACCCTATATACAACTCTCAGTGATGCCAGTAACGCGTTACTTAGTAACGCGTTAGTCTATTTTTACCACTTTTTTCAGTAACGAGTAATCTAACGCGCTACTATTTACAAACCAGTAATCAGATTAAAGTTACTTATCTAAGTTACTGTGCGTTACTATTTTTGTCATGTTCCTTAATAAAAAGATATATTCTTTGCTTTCTTCTTGTCTTGGGTATTAATGTTATGTAGAGGCTATGCTCACGTTTTCAGCATGAGGACAATTCACGTGCAGCGACACAAACGTAAACAACAATGGAGGGAGAGAGAGAGATGCACATTTCATCAGTCATTACTTTGAGTTTGTGTCAGTTAAACATGACAACATTAAGGTACATTGTACATTCTGTGCTGGCGACAAAGTGCTGTCTAGCTAGACATCCCAAGTCTCCCCAAGTTTTGGGAGTCTCCCACATATTGATAGCGGCTTCCTGACGCCCGCAAATTACATAAAATCTCCCGGAACCTAGAGCGAACAAGAGCACGCAAGCCAGACCGGACTTCAAATCAAAGATTCTAGAATCTTTGCTTCAAATCGCGTGTGCATAGCTTAATGCGCACACAACGGAGAGGGAGAGAGAGAGAGGAGTGGTGCGTTTGTGCCTGAAGCGCATCCAAGACAGAGAGCATCCTGGTCTTTTTTGCTAAATCAACCAATCCGTTTTCAGTGTAAGTGCTTATATCTCTTTTCTCCCAAACATAATTAATCAGTTCAGTCAGTGTATCTAGGAACAGAAGCGTCATGGCAGCGTCAGTGCCCCTCAAAAAGGAAGATTTAAGACCCATTTCACATCAGACTACACAAAAGTGTACCCAATTGTCTCAAAAGATTAAAACATAATGATCATCTTGCACACTGCACTGTTTGTAACAGCAACTTTAGCATTGCTCACGGTGGGTTAAATGATTGCAAAAGACTTGTTGAGGTGAGTTTAACAAGTGTAATTTCATTTGCATATTATTCAGGCCTATAGGCTACAAGATGGCTAGTTGCCAAGGCATGAAAAAAAATCTACATATTTTACTATAACAGTTTCTATCAGTAGGCCTTCCTTATTTGGTGTACTTAGACATTATTGAACAAACATCTGAATTTCAGTATCTAAGTAGGTTAGGTTGGGATGTCTGCTATACATTGCTGTTAAAATGCACTTCCAGTATAGTGAGTATTGGCAAAACCGGTTATCATTTTTATGTTGAGGCGTTGGGGGTGTCGGCAGCTGCTGAAAGTAACTAATAAAGTAACTTGTAATCTAACTTAGTTACTTTTAAAATCAAGTAATCAGTAAAGTAACTAAGTTACTTTTTAAAGGAGTAATCAGTAATCAGTAATCAGATTACTTTTTCAAGGTAACTGTGGCAACACTGACAACTCTGACCCTATATAACCCTATATACAACTCTGACCCTATATAACAAGGACTGTGATTGGTCAACTCGTCCTGTGTGTTGATAGTCGGTGTTTCAAGCAACCTACTGTGGGGAGTTAGCAACATGCTAGTTCACTGACATAAGCTTTGCAAATAAACTCAGACATATTTTGGTTACAATGACGTGGTTATCTGTTTGTAAAGTGTTTATATGTCAGTAACATTTTGAAATTAGCACTTCGCCAGCAAGCAGTACTTTGTGGGCAGTTGTGCTAAAGTTCGCCTGCTAACATAACTTAAACTGGGTGGCAGACACCTCGCAAATAACCTCAGACTTATTTGCTGGTTTACTGTGTCTATTTCTCCATACTTTGTACAAAATCTAAGCAAGAAAAGGCCAAACAAATAAGATTAATATATTGGCACGACAGTCTATGGGGTTTGCCATTCTGAGTAGCAGAGCACGTTTACATTCTCTGTGAGTAGGCTGCCGTTTCGGTCACAGTCTTGTTTCGGTGGTGGGCGACGCAAACACAGGCGACACCGAGCGTTATGGCGGTGAAATGCACCGCGATGCAAAGCAACCCGACGCAGAACTATAAAATGGTCACAACGGCGTAGGACATAGACAGATAGATAGATAGATAGATACTTTATTGATCCCCAGGGGAAATTCAAGGTCTCAGTAGCATACAGACAACACACACACACATTCACTAACAGCAGAAAAAGTAATTAAAAGTATATAATATAAAAAACACAACTAAGGACAGCAGAAGATAAAGAATATAGTAAATATACTGAAATACAAATTATACTAACTAACACTTAATCAAAATCAATTCTGAAAACAGTATCCACATAGTGGTGATTAATCAATCAAGAGGCGCTTGCAATGACTGAGGCAGGGACTGAGCCTGTGATTCTCTGTGCATAGTAAGGTATGGTAAGGTTCTCTGTGTGAGTGAGTGTCACGGTGATAGTGCAATGGTGATAGTGGTCATGGTGAAAGTGCAAATGAGTAAGTCCAACAGTGCAACAGTGCAAGAATAAAGTCTATATATCTATATATCTATATATATATAACTATTTTAAGAAAAGGTATAAGTGTGGCCACAGTTCGGTTGTGGCATGGAGGGAGGGGTTATGCATATGTGCTAATGTGCTAATGTAGCACGCAAACATTGAGGCAGAAAGACAGTTGTAAAAAGTGGCTAGTGGACAGACAGTATCCAAACATGGAGGGGGTGAAGAGGCAGACAGACTATGCAGAGAAGTCTATCTCTTCTTTTCCCTTAAGTGAAGCATTGAACAGTTCAATGGCCCTGGGGACAAATGACTTCCTCAGTCTGTCTGTTGTGCAAGGCAGTGAGCAAAGTCTCCAGATGATCAGGCTCTTCTGCTTAACAATAGTGCTGTGGAGTGGATGACACTCATTGTCCAAGATCAGTTGATCAGTTTGTTCAGGGTCCTTTTGTCAGATATTGAAGTGATGCACTCCAGTTCAGCTCCCACTACAGAGCCAGCTTTCCTTACCAGCCTGTCAATTCGCCCAGCATCCTTCTTCTTTGTGCTTCCTCCCCAGCATACTACTGCATAGAAGAGGACGCTGGCAACAACAGACTGGTAGAACATCCTGAGGAGCTTGCTGCACACATTGAAGGACCACAGCCTCCTCAGGAAGTACAGACTGCTCTGCCCTTTCTTGTAGAGTGCATCAGTGTTGGCTGACCAGTCCAGTTTATTGTCCAGGTGGAGACCCAGGTACTTGTAGGTGCTTACCACCTTCACATTGACCCCATCAATGGGGACTGGTAGCAGAGTGGGCTCAGACCTGCGGAAATCCACCACCATCTCCTTGGTCTTTGAAGTGTTGAGTTGAAGATGATTGAGTTTGCACCATTGCACAAAGTCCTCCACCAGGCTCCTGTACTCCTCCTCCTGCCCGTCCCTGATACATCCCACAATTGCAGTATCATCAGAAAACTTCTGCATGTGGCATGACTCGGTGTTGTAGCAGAAGTCAGATGTGTACAGGGTGAACAGGACTGGAGAGAGCACAGTTCCCTGTGGCGCTCCGGTGCTGCTGATCACAGTGTCAGAGAGACAGTTCTTCAGTCTGACGAATTGTGGTCGTTCAGTCAGGTAATCTGTAATCCAGGTTACCAGGTGAGCGTCCACACCTATTGCAAGAGCTTGTCTCCCAGTCTGAGGGGTTGGATGGTGTTAAAAGCACTTGAGAAATCAAAGAACATGATTCTCACAGCACTTTTCCCCTTGTCTAGGTGGGAATGTGTCCTGTGTAGAAGATAAGTGATGGCATCGTCCACGCCCACTTTCTCCTGGTATGCAAACTGTAATGGGTCTAGTGCATGGCGTACCTGGGGTCTGAGCATGCCTAAGACCAATCGCTCCATTGTCTTCATCACATGTGATGTAAAAATGTAAGAGCGACAGGTCTGTAGTCATTAAGCTCACTAGGGTGTGGCTTCTTAGGGACAGGGGTAAGACATGATGTCTTCCACAGTGTTGGAACTTGTCCAAGGCGTAGACTCAAATTGAAGATGTGCTTCAGTGGCTCCCCCAGTCCAGCAGTACAGGCCTTGAGTAGCCTTGGACACAGACTGTCAGGCCCCACTGCTTTATTGCTGCGCAGCTTCTTTAGTTGGGCTCTCACTTGATCTGTTGTGATGAAGGGGGGTGTAAGGGGAGGGGAGGGGGAGGGGTGCATCTGGGATCTGTGTGTCTGATGGCTGTTGACTGAGGTCGTTGTCACCTCATTGTTCGTGATCGCCATGTGGGGGAGGGGTGCAATATCCAGTGATTTTGGGGGTACGATAGCCTGTGATGATGGAGTTGAGTGTTGCGCTGGTATTGAGGGGGTGTGGGGGTGGGGGCTGGGGGATGACCACCTCCTTGATGTCCCTGTCAAGGCTGCCAGAGTCGTGGACCTCCACAGGCACAGGCAAGGAGGCATCAGGCGGGGGCAGGGCGTGAGGTGGTGATGGTTTAGGTCGTTGGGTGTCACCGGGATGCAGAGCTGGAGAGGCTGGGAGGCTGGGAGGTGGGGGTAGGGCAGGCACGCAAACAAGAGCAGTGTCTGAGTCAGCTGGGGGTGGTGGACAGGCCACTGCCATTGGAGCTGGAGCAGGGCAGTCAAACCTGTTGTAGAAGTATTTCAACTGATTCGCCCTGTCCAGGTCCCCCTCCACAGAGCTGCTGTTCTTCTTCAGGCCAGTGATAACCTTCATGCCGTCCCATGCCTCCTTCAAGTTGTTTTCCTGCAGCTTCTGTTCCACCTTCTTTCTGTAATCCTCCTTAGCTTCCTTCAGCTTGAATTTGAGTTCCCCTTGCACGCGCCTCAGCTCTGCCATGTCCCCCTCTCTGAACGCCATCTTTTTCCTGTTAAGAAGGGTCTTGACATTGCTGGTTATCCAAAGCTTGTTGTTGAGAAAGTAGCGTACAGTTCTGGTGGGAACAACAATGTCCATACAGAAGTTCAGGTAGTAAGTTGTGCACTGTGTGACCTCCTCTAAGTCCGCTCCACTCCTCATCCGCTTCAGGTGTCCACTTTCTGAAGGTGCGCGTGGCAACTGGTAGCCTCTGTACTTTGGGCTTGTACATTGGCTGGAGATGAATGAGGTTGTGGTCTGACTTTCCCAGTGGGGGGAGGGGGTTTGCACTGTATGCATCCCTCACGTTTGCATACAGTGAGAGGTCTATTGTCCTGTTTTTCCTTGTAGGGCAGTCAACAAACTGGTAGAAATTCGTGAGTGTGGAATCCAGTGTTATGTGATTGAAGTCGCCAGAGATCACAAAAAAGGCATCACTGTGTTGGGTTTGAAGCCTAGCGACTGTGGAGTGGATGACGTCACACGCTGTATCCGGAAGAGCTCGAGGTGGAACGTAAACACAGACAGCAATTGCGTGCGAGAACTCCCTCGGCATGTAGTACGGACGGAGACTAACCGCTAATAACTCCACATCCTTACAGCATACAGTCTCCTTTACTGTTACATGTCCGGGATTGCACCATCTATTGTTTATGTACAGCACCAGTCCGCCTCCCTTCTTTTTGCCAGAAAGTTTACTGTCTCTGTCCAAACGAGCTACACTGAAGCCGGGCAGCTCAACGTTAGAAGTGGGGATATGGCTTGTTAGCCACGTCTCCGTAAAGCATAACAAACTACATTCCCTGTACAACTTCTGGTTTCTTACCAGGGCATCCAGTTCGTCAGTCTTGTTAGCCAGTGAGTTCACGTTTCCCATCACAATTGATGGAACTGAGGGCTTGTATCTCCACTTCTTCTCCCAACGCCTCGTCTTCACTTTTACTCCCGCTCTGCAACCCCGAAAGCACCACAGTTCCTCTGGAATGTTGTCGCGAACACAGCCGGCATTCCGTCGTAGTGCGATCAGCTGGTTCCTTGTGTACACAAGCTTGCTGTCGCTGGAGCGTTGTAACATGTCCGTATCCATAGGATAGAATAAAGACACTCCTCAAAGTGTGTAATCCAAAAAGTTGCGAAGTAAAAAGTAAACAAAAGACGTAGAAACAAACACAAAGACACGGAGC
Source organism: Alosa pseudoharengus (assembly GCF_046254945.1). Taxonomy (NCBI): domain Eukaryota; kingdom Metazoa; phylum Chordata; class Actinopteri; order Clupeiformes; family Clupeidae; genus Alosa; species Alosa pseudoharengus. The sequence continues at coordinate 1,031,621 of NW_027468680.1, read as the reverse complement.
TGCTGAGCTGCCACTCTTGTCGGCGCCAGAACCGGAGTTAACGCAGAAGCATGTTGAGCCCTTAACCGTTGATGTCGCGTGTGAAAGGGCGGAAATAGGGCACCCACCAGCCCAGCAGCAAGGCCTGAGCGCGGAGAACTAAATCAGATTTTGAAGGCAGTAAATGCTCCCGTTAAGAACCAAACCAGATTTTGTTCAAATCTACACACGTATGGCTACTGGAAATGGTAAGGTTAATTAATCAAATGTTATGTTGAAGTATTAAAAAACATCTTTGTTTTAGAATTTTCGAACGAAAGGGGCGGTAGTTGGTGCTTTTACGATATATAACTCTAACCCTATATATAACTCTAACCCTATATACTGTATATAGGGTTAGAGTCTATATAACTGTAATGCTACAAAGAACTCTAACAATGTGTGTGTGTGTGTCTGTGTGTGTGTGTGTGTGTGTTCAGACTGACGGAGGGCACTGACATCAGTCACCTGGAGAAACTGGAGAGAGGCTACGAGAACATGGATCACTTCACCGCCACCTTCCACCAAGTCCGCAAAGCTCTGGTCAACATTGATTTTGTCAGAGGTACACACACACACACACACACACACACACACACAATTCACACACACACACACACACACACACACACTCACACACAATTCACACACACACACACAGACACACACACACACACACACACACACAATTCACACACACACAAACATACACAAACACACACACAATTATGTGTGTGTATTTCCCCAACTGAATTGTGTGTGTGTGTGTGTTGACAGATGATGATGATGATGGTGGTGAGGGGGCAGGTGAAGAAAGCTCCACCCCGTCTACAATAAGCCACGCCCACCCCACACCAAACCCAACCAATCACAGCCCTCCTGTGTCAAACCCAACCAATCACAGCCCTCCTGTGTCAAACCCCACCCCTCCCGCATCAGTCTCCACCCCTCGCACGTCAGACTCCACCCCCACTTCCACCCCTGCTGAGCAGAGCGTCAGCATCCAGAGCTCCCCGAAGCCCCTCCCTACTCCAGCCACGCCCATAGAGACACAGGTAACACACACACACACACACACACACACACACACACACACACTAGTCCCTCCCTACTCCAGCCACGCCCATAGAGACACAGGTAACACACACACACACACACACACACACACACACACACACTAGTCCCTCCCTACTCCAGCCACGCCCATAGAGACACAGGTAACACACACACACACACACACACACACACACACACACACTAGTCCCTCCCTACTCCAGCCACGCCCATAGAGACACAGGTAACACACACACACACACACACACACACACACACACACACTAGTCCCTCCCTACTCCAGCCACGCCCATAGAGACACAGGTAACACACACACACACACACACACACACACACACACACACTAGTCCCTCCCTACTCCAGCCACGCCCATAGAGACACAGGGAACACACACACACACACACACACACATTCACACACACTAGTCCCTCCCTACTCCAGCCACGCCCATAGAGACACAGGTAACACACACACACACACACACACACACACACACACACACTAGTCCCTCCCTACTCCAGCCACGTCCCATAGAGACACAGGTAACACACACACACACACACACACACACACTAGTCCCTCCCTACTCCAGCCACGCCCATAGAGACACAGGTAACACACACACACACACACACACACACACACACACACACACACACTAGTCCCTCCCTACTCCAGCCACGCCCATAGAGACACAGGTAACACACACACACACACACACACACACACTAGTCCCTCCCTACTCCAGCCACGCCCATAGAGACACAGGTAACACACACACACACACACACACACACACACACACACACACTAGTCCCTCCCTACTCCAGCCACGCCCATAGAGACACAGGTAACACACACACACACACACACACACACACTAGTCCCTCCCTACTCCAGCCACGCCCATAGAGACACAGGTAACACACACACACACACACACACACACACACACACACACTAGTCCCTCCCTACTCCAGCCACGCCCATAGAGACACAGGTAACACACACACACACACACACACACACACACACACTGTTCTATTTTAGCCAAGAGATTTAGGAGGAGAAATGGCAACCGAAGCACATTTACACTTAACAAACTTTAAAGCTGATTTTCTCAAAATGTTTTTTTTTTTGTGGGATGAGGATAGCTTTCACATTTTGGCCAATATCTCTGGGTTGGCTAAACAGAATTGAACAAAATGACCCCTTGTTTTCAACCCTAAAGTCTGCAGATTATGAATATCTAATAAACCCTAAAGTCTGCAGATCCGATTATGAATATCTAATAAACCCTAAAGTCTGCAGATTATGAATATCTAATAAACCCAAATACTTGTTTTAAACCCTAAAGTCTGCAGATTATGAATATCTAATAAACCCCTGAAGTCTGCAGATTATGAATATCCAATAAACCCTAAAGTCTGCAGATTATGAATATCTAATAAACCCAAATACTTGTTTTAAACCCTAAAGTCAGCAGATTATGAATATCTAATAAACCCCTAAAGTCAGCAGATTATGAATATCTAATAAACCCATTTACTTGTTTTAAACCCTAAAGTCTGCAGATTATGAATATCTAATAAACCCCTAAAATCTGCAGATTATGAATATCTAATAAACCCTAGTCTGCAGATTATGAATATCTAATAAACCCATTTACTTGTTTTAAACCCTAAAGTCTGCAGATTATGAATATCTAATAAACCCCTAAAGTCTGCAGATTATGAATATCTAATAAACCCTAAAGTCTGCATATTATGAATATCTAATAAACACTTTTTTTATTTTGTCGAACTGGACTCGACAGAATTAAGGTTTAAGGTCAACCCAAATGACAGAATTAAGGTTTAAGGTCAACCCAGACGACAGAATTAAGGTCAACCCAGACGACAGAATTAAGGTTAACCCAAAGGTATTGTATTTAAAATGGAGGCAGACGACAAAATTAAGGTCAACCCAACGGTATTGTATTTAAAGCAATCAAAGATAATACATATATGTAATCAAATGTGTAGGGGACAGAAAGATGAGCTCATTAGTGTGCTAACACCTTTATAGCAGCTCATTAGTGTGCTAACACCTCTATAGCAGCTCATTAGTGTGCTAACACCTCTACAGCTCATTAGTGTGCTAACACCTCTATAGCAGCTCATTAGTGTGCTAACAGCTCTATAGCAGCTCTTTAGTGTGCTAACAGCTCTATAGGAGCTCTTTAGTGTGCTAACACCTCTATAGCAGGTAGATGAGCTAACACCTCTATAACAGGTAGATGAGCTAACACCTCTATAGCAGCTCATTAGAGTGCTAACAGCTCTATAGCAGCTCATTAGTGTGCTAACACCTCTATAGCAGGTAGATGAGCTCATTAGTGTGCTAACACCTCTATAGCTCATTAGTGTGCTAACACCTCTATAGCAGGTAGATGAGCTAACACCTCTATAGCAGCTCATTAGTGTGCTAACACCTCTACAGCTCATTAGTGTGCTAACACCTCTATAGCAGGTAGAAGAGCTCTTTAGTGTGCTAACACCTCTATAGCTGATTGTACAGCACTGAAGCAGGACTTACTGTCTGCAGGACTTTTACTGACTGAACTGAAATGGGACTTTTAAATCTGCGGAGTAATAATAACAGTGTGTGCTGGATGAGACGAACGGTCTGGATCTGTTTATATTGACTTTGCTTGTGTGTGTGTGTGTGTGTGTGTGTGTGTGTGTGTGTCCAGCTGTCTGCTGCAGGCCTGCGTGACGGTGTTGCCGTGGACGATGGAGAGAACCCGTCACGTCATGTCTTCTCCTTCTCCTGGCTCAACTCCCAGAAGTGATATAACCCCGCCCACCCCGGATATAACCCCGCCCACACCCAGATATAACCCCACCCACCGCCCACCCCCGCCACTCACCCCCCATCGGATATAACCCCACACACTCCCCATACTTACTACACACATCACACACACACACTCCCCATACTACACACATCACACACACACACACTCCCCATACTTACTACACACATCACACACACACACACACACTCCCCATACTACACACATCACACACACTCCCCATACTACACACATCACACACACTCCCCATACTACACACATCACACACACACACACTCCCCATACTACACACATCACACACACATCACACACACTCCTCATACTACACACATCACACACTCCCCATAATACACACATCACACACACACACACTCCCCATACTACACACATCACACACACAGACACTCCCCATACTACACACATCACACACACACACACACTCCCCATACTTACTACACACATGACACACACACACACACACTCCCTATACTACACACATCACACACACTCCCCATACTACACACATCACACACACTCCCCATACTACACACACACACATCACACACACTCCTCATACTACACACATCACACACACACACACTCCCCATACTACACACATCATACACACTCCCCATACTACACACATCACACACACTCCCCATACTACACACAGCATACACACTCCCCATACTACACACACACACATCACACACACTCCTCATACTACACACATCACACACACACACACTCCCCATACTACACACATCATACACACTCCCCATACTACACACATCACACACACTCCCCATACTACACACACACACACACACACACTCCCCATACTACACACATCATACACACTCCCCATACTACACACATCACACACACTCCCCATACTACACACATCACACACACTCCCCATACTACACACATCATACACACTCCCCATACTACACACACACACACTCCCCATACTACACACATCATACACACTCCCCATACTACACACATCACACACACACACTCCCCATACTACACACATCACACACACTCCCCATACTACACACATCACACACACTCCCCATACTACACACACACACACTCCTCATACTACACACATCACACACACTCCCCATACTACACACATCATACACACTCCCCATACTACACACATCATACACACTCCCCATACTACACACATCACACACACTCCCCATACTACACATACACACACACACACACACTCCTCATACTACACACATCACACACACACACACTCCCCATACTACACACATCATACACACTCCCCATACTACACACATCATACACACTCCCCATACTACACACATCACAAACACACACACTCCCCATACTACACACATCACACACATCACACACACACACACACTCCCCATACTATACACATCACACACACACACACACTCCCCATACTACACACATCACACACACTCCCCATACTACACACACACACACACACACACACACACACACTCCCCATACTACACACACACACACACACACACACACTCCCCATACTACACACACACACACACTCCCCATACTACACACATCATACACACTCCCCATACTACACACATCATACACACTCCCCATACTACACACATCACAAACACACACACTCCCCATACTACACACATCACACACATCACACACACACACACACTCCCCATACTACACACATCACACACACACACACACACTCCCCATACTACACACATCACACACACTCCCCATACTACACACACACACACACACACACACACACACACACTCCCCATACTACACACACACACACACTCCCCATACTACACACATCATACACACACACTCCCCATACTACACACATCATACACACTCCCCATACTACACACATCACAAACACACACACTCCCCATACTACACACATCACACACATCACACACACACACACACTCCCCATACTACACACATCACACACACACACACACTCCCCATACTACACACATCACACACACTCCCCATACTACACACACACACACACACACACACACACTCCCCATACTACACACACACACACACACACACACACTCCCCATACTACACACACACACACACTCCCCATACTACACACATCATACACACACACTCCCCATACTACACACATCATACACACTCCCCATACTACACACACACACACTCCCCATACTACACACATCATACACACTCCCCATACTACACACACACACACTCCCCATACTACACACATCACACAAACACACACACACACACACACACTCCCCTCGCTGCCTGGACCACACAACAGCCTCCTGAATGTGTGTGTGTGTGTGTGTATGAGTGTGTGTGTGTGTGTGTGTGTGTGTGTGATTTGCAGAATATTGAGCTGTGTCTCCTCTGTCCTTTTTAATGATGTATTGGAATGTTTATGTTTGCTCTTGCAGATTACTGATGTGTGTATGTATGTGCTAATCACTGTAGGGATGTGTGTATTTATGTGCTAATCACTGTAGGGATGTGTGTATTTATGTGCTAATCACTGTAGGGATGTGTGTATTTATGTGCTAATCACTGTAGGGATGTGTGTATTTATGTGCTAATCACTGTAGGGATGTGTGTATGTATGTGCTAATCACTGTAGGGATGTGTGTATTTATGTGCTAATCACTGTAGGGATGTGTGTGTGTATGTGCTAATCACTGTAGGGATGTGTGTATTTATGTGCTAATCACTGTAGGGATGTGTGTATTTATGTGCTAATCACTGTAGGGATGTGTGTGTGTATGTGCTAATCACTGTAGGGATGTGTGTATGTATGTGCTAATCACTGTAGGGATGGGCATTGTTAAGAAATTATCGATATTGATGGCATTGTTGAGTCTGCTTATCGATGCGATTCCTTATCGATTCCCATATCGATTCCTGTACCATTTGCTGAACACTTATAGGATGGCTTTGAGAGTTGTTGGCTTTGAATGTCTAATTTAAAGTGATTTTAGAGAATGAATATCAAGTGTGCAATGTCAATACAGAAGTTGAATGCTTTAAAATTTCTAAAAAAGTAAACATTTCTAAAACAAAGCTTTGTATTGGAATCGTTAGTGGAATCGTTAACATGTGTACGATTCCGATGGATTGGAACGTTTGGAACCGGTTCCTAACCGATACCTGGATCCGATTCCCAAGCCTAGATGTGTATTTGTGTGTGTTCATTGCTGATGTGTGTGTGTGTGTTCATTGCTGATGTGTGTGTGTGTGTGTGTGCGTGCGTGCGTGCGTGAGTGAGTGAGTGAGTGAGTGTGTGTGTGTGTGTGTGTGTGTGTGTGTTCATTGCTGATGTGTGTGTGTGTTCATTGCTGATGTGTGTGTGTATGTGTGTGTGTGTTCATCGCTGATGTGTGTGTGTGTGTGTGTGTGTGTGAGTGAGTGTTAATCTCTGCTGTGCTGCTATGTAGAACAGACAGGAGGAATACTGCACAGATCTTAAAGCATTTGGACGCAGTTGTAACTTTTATTACAAATATAAACATTTCACATTCTTCTGCAAACGCACCGTGCAGTGTTTTATTACAGTCCACATGTCTGTTTCATCGTACATGTGTGTGTTTGTGTGTGTGTGTGTGTGTGTGTGCGCACACTTGGTGAATTACAAAGACAGATGCCTTTCTTAATCAGTAGTTATTTATTAAGAAGATTTAATTTTCTTTACAGATAACCCTTGAGTGTGCGTGTGTGTGTGTGCGTGACTTATTTCCCATAAATGTCCATCATTTTCCGGTTGTTATCGGCCTGCTGTGCGATCTGTTCCGCGCGCGCCATCTCGAGAACCTCGCGCAGCAGGTGGAACGTGAGGTCCAGGGAGATGGGCGGTTCCTCCGCGCGGCGAGCTCTCTCCACCGGGTCCAGGCCCGCGCGCTCCAGCCTCTGCGTGAGCTGCAGCTGGAGCGCACGGTTAACGGTCGTCTCTCTCTCGTCTGGCGCGGATCCGCCAGCTCTGATGTGAGTACGCGGGGGTCCGCGCGCGGTGGCAGCGTTGTCCAGCCGGATGAAGTATTCCTCCCCGAGACGCATCAGCAGTGGCAGTGGTGGCGGCAGTGCGCGCGTTTTCTCGCCCTGCGTGTCTGCTGAGCGACAGCTGCACCGGGGCAGAACGGCCACGAGCACGGCTACCGCGGAGACCAGCAGGTTCAGCCTCATCTCCGCACGCAAAGTCTGGCGGCAAAGGACATAATCACCAAAACAACTCTGACTAGTACATTAACAAATGCAACAAATTAATTCATTAAGACTTCTTCGGACAGATAACACCCCGCGCGCCACAACACACACACACATAGCCTACACACCCCGCGCGCCACACACACAGTAAAATAAGAGTCTTGAATTTCCCCTTCACTATAGTATATATACTCTTTTGATCCTGTGAGGGAAATTTAAAGTAATAAAGTAAGTATCTATCTATATCTTTCAATACATACATAGCCTCTATTTCTTGTAGCCTGTTAAAAACGTCCGCTAGATAGTTTAAATGGCCAACAACATTGTTTTTTGCAGGAGCCGAGCCTACAGATGATATCTTAAAGTTATTTCTCCACTGCTGGCTGATATATCAAACGCCCGCTTTCTCTTCGTCCTCCGCAAATTAAGCTACAGGCAGTTCGGTAGAGAGTCATTTGAATAAATTAGCGTTTACTATTGACAACGTAATAAGTAGGCTATACTAACTTTGCAAATTTGAATGCATCAATCCTGAACAAACTTATGTAGGCTACACCGCGCTAGGTTAGTCTGCATGAATAGTCCTTGCACAAGTCACTGTTTTGATTTGCGTAAACGAGATGGGCTGAAGCAAAGCTGTTTGAGGGAGAGCGCTGCGGGGAGAGATTACATGCTACCCTGCGCACATCTCTACAATGAAATCATGTATCTAATCTATATTTTAAATGAGCAATCACTGCGTCCTGCTATGGAAACAATAAGTCCATAATTACAGAGCGCAGGAATGGACGTTTCAGTTAGTCAGTAATTAGGCCACTGAAATTTGAATTGTGATGTGTCATCTTACTTTAATAACCTTAATTTGTTACCCAATAAAGTAACTCAATACCTTACTTTTTTACACAATAAAGTAACTCAATACCTAACTTTGTTACCTAACTCAATACCTTACTTTGTTACCCAATAAAGTAACTCAATACCTTACTTTGTTACCCAATAAAGTAACTAAATTACAGTACCGTGTTACTTTGTAACTCGTTAGCCCCAACACTGATTATAACCAATTACATTTAATCGCACTGGAAACACAAAACAGCCGGTCCGGCTACATTTATCATCGCGAGCACCTGGCAAAGCAAACGGGCTAAAGCTTCCTTTTGCTGCTGCTATCCCGCCGCTCGCGACGCTTCTGTGCTCACCTGTCCGCTACGCCGAGAAGTGTGCGCGCGCCGCTCTCTGACAGTCTGCTGGCGTGATGTTGGATGTGAAACACCCTCGCGCTTTCTACCGAAGCTTCGTCTGACCGCTCGTAGCGCGAGCCCCGCCTCAGTATATATAATGCACCCTCCCCGTTGGGACGGGGGGAAGCTGCGTAAAACAGACTGTCAGACTGAACCAAATGACGGACGGGATGATGATGGTGTGTGTGTGTGTGTGTGTGTGTGTGTGTCTTTTGCCAATTCGATTGAAAGTACTTGGGATGTGTCTTTGCGCTAAATGAATCCCGGGCACCGAATCCCGCCTGCAATTAGCGCGCTCTCCCGGGAGCTTACTGTGGAGCGTGGGCCCGTCTCCGGCTGCTGATTGAAAGATCGCCTATCTTAATTACGCGCCAGGAGCAGACAAATAAGAACAACTGATTCCATGAGCGCGCTGGCAGAGCGCGCGTGCGGGGAATGCCATGTATTGCGCAATCAATTAGCGCGAGTGTCATTTGGGATTAAACGGGTCAACAAAAGCCACCTGATCATCTTCATAATTACGGCAGGAGCGCGGGCTTCAGGCCGTATTTCAATTATCACCGCATTACGCAAATAACAAGCCCGCCCGTGACGTCGCCCCTCGCCAGGCCACCTGACAAAACGCGTTGCGGCAGGTGCGCGAGCCACCTCTCTGCCAAGTCGAGCGTAAAGTCGGAGGAGACGGAGGCCGACGCGCGTGACCTTTTACCGAATCTCCCAATGTTTCTTTGGGTCGCGCGGAAGGAGCCTCCCGCAGCGAGTTCTATCACAGCGAATAAGAGCTCTCGGCGCTAACGCTGAGGTGTGTGAAAATTGCTCAAACACACACACAGTGTCTGTGTATATGTATGTATGTGTTTGTGTGGCTGTGTCTAACAGAGAGGGGTGGGGTTAAAATAGTTTCAAATATACGTTTGTGTGGTAGCCTTAGTGACACCTGCTGAAGATGGAAAGGTTAAAAGATAAAAGAAACCTTCTAAAAGTCAAGCCTGTGTGTGTGTGTGCGTGTGTGTCTGAAAGATAAGCACAAGGGGAGATGAGGATGAGACCCATTTGAGTTTTAATGAGAAGAACAGCACAAGCTACTCAAACCCCTCTTGACATTATAAACACTGGGCAAAATGCACACACACACACAAACACACACACACATATGTACAGTACACACACACATACACATACACACACACATACAGTACACACACACACAAACACACACTCATATGTACAGTAGTACACACACACACACACACACAGACAGAACACCCCCCCCACACACACACACACACACACACACACACGCACATACAGTACATTTAATTCCTTTATTTGTGTTCAAATTTTACAATATATTTCATTGAACACAAACAGTCTTAGATACCAGCATTGTAAACCCAGTAGCCTATGCCTCTGGTCTCAGTTCATGGGTACAAAAAACACACCACACACACGCGCGCACACACACACACCCACATATAGAAAACAGCGCCTTCTCCATATGTGGCCACTGCCAATTATCACAGAAATTGAACAGAATTTTGCTAGAGAAATCTCATTTTCATTTCATTTTCATATATATATTTATTTTATTTTATCATCCTTGGGTATTTATCAAATGGTTTTTATACTTTATAGTCTTTTAATTTATGTTTATGCTTTGTTTTACCTCTTTAAACTTTATCTTTTTAAATTTGTTTTACTCTGTTTTACATGATTTAACTATATGCATGGAGTCTTGCACACCCGTCTGTCTATGTATCCTAAAGGCATATTGTGTCTGCCTTCCCTGCTCACACACACACACACACACACACACACACACACACACACACACACACTTCCCTGCTCACACACACACACACACACACACACACACTTCCCTGCTCACACACACACACACACACACACACACACACTTCCCTGCTCACACTCACACACACACACACATACACACACACACATACACACATGCACACACACACACATGCACACACACATACACACACACACACACACACACACACTTCCCTGCTCACACACACACACACACACACATACATACACACATACACACATACACACACACACATACACACATGCACACACACACACATGCACACACACATACACACACACACACACACACACACACACACTTCCCTGCTCACACACACACACACACACACATACACACACTTCCCTGCTCACACACACACACACACACACACACACTTCCCTGCTCACACACACACACACACACACACACACACACACACACACACTTCCCTGCTCACACACACACACACACACTTCCCTGCTCACACACACACACACACACACACACTTCCCTGCTCACACACACACACATACACACACTTCCCTGCTCACACACACACACACACACACACACTTCCCTGCTCACACACACACACACACTTCCCTGCTCACACACACACACACACACACACACACTTCCCTGCTCACACACACACACACACACACACACACACACACACACACACACACACACACTTCCCTGCTCACACACACACACACACACACACACACACACACTTCCCTGATCTAACTTGTAAAGCACACACACACACACACACACACACACACACATACACACACTTCCCTGCTCACACACACACACATACACATACTTCCCTGCTCACACACACACACACACACACACACTTCCCTGCTCTAACTTGTAAAGCACACACACACACACACACACACGCTTCCCTGCTCTAACTTGTAAAGCACTTTGGGTCAACTGTCGTTCGTTTAAATGTGCTATACACACACACACACACACACACAGAGACAGAACACCCACATTTTATGTGTCCAAACATAGTACACTGAACACACACAGAATTTTACAATGTCATTGTTAATAGAACTTTAACTAACTGGGCCGCATTGAGAATGTCTTGTGTGTGTGTGTGTGTGTGAGAGAGAGAGAGCAGGTGCATGTGTGTGTGTGTGTGTGATATATAAATATGATAATAGCAAGAATAAAAGGTAAGCAGAGAGACCAGTGTAAAGGTTTACAAGAGTATCATACGCTTGCTCTCTCACACACACACACACACACTCACACAGTTTACAAGAGTATCATACGCTTGCTCTCTCACTCACACACACACACAACACCTCCTTCTCCAAATATGGCGTCGTCCAATAATGGATGAAATTGAACAGTGTGTAACCAGTTGTTTAGCTTTCACTTTTGTAAATCCAACAATCCTGAGACCCCTAGTGACCAGCCTGTGTACGTGGCCCTAGTGACCAGCCTGTGTACGTGGCCCAATGCTGAGACCCCTAGTGACCAGCCTGTGTACGTGGCCCAATGCTGAGACCCCTAGTGACCAGCCTGTGTACGTGGCCCAATGCTGAGACCCCTAGTGACCAGCCTGTGTACGCGGCCCAATGCTGAGACCTCTAGTGACCAGCCTGTGTACGCGGCCCAAACTTCCACACATGAGCACAAGGGTCATTCCACGTCAGTTCAACCAGGGCCCACGCACTTAGGTCTCAAAAAAATCTGAAAAAATTACCAGGTGTACCTATGTTATCCAGGAGACACACTGTAAAATTACTCTTATGTAAGATCAATACTTTCCAAGATACAGCCAGTTTTACAGGGGGAGGGGGGTGTCGATTTTGTTCGGCCTCTTTTTTTTGTCAAAGTTCACAAGCCCACAGCGCAAGAACTAAACCATGTAGGAAGCTCAAATTGTGCATGCTGGTACATAAATAGGAATAGTATGTAGCAAAATCATCACGTTTGGTCTGGATAATCCTGCATTGTCATAGCTGTCCCTCAAAGTTGATACAAATTTTATTGGAGTTTTTGGCTGGGCTCTGTTTAGGAGCCTATGTTGAGTACAAAAATGTCTTCCGAAGGCCTAAACAGAGCCCAGCCAAAACCTCCAATAACATTTTTATCAACTTTTAGGGACAGCTATGACCATGCAGGATCATCCAGACCAAACGTGACGATTTTGCTACATACTATTCCTATTTATGTACCAGCATGCAAAATTTGAGCTTCCTACATGGTTTAGTTCTTGCGCTGTGGGCTTGTGAACTTTGACAAAAAAAGAGGCCGAACAAAATCGACACCCCCCTCCCCCTGTAAAACTGGCTGTATCTTGGAAAGTATTGATCTTACACAAGAGTAATTTTACAGTGTGTCTCCTGGATAACATAGGTACACCTGGTAATTTTTTCAGAATTTTTTGAAACCTAAGTGTGTGGGCCCTGGTTGAACTGACGTGGAATGACCCACAACATATTGGCATTTATAACCAAGACTACAAATCTGCTGTACAAGATGCTGGTATTTCACCAGCTTTGTTAAACAGGCTTCCTCTAGACATGGGTCAAAACAACAGCCTACTTCCACTATGAAATCATTCCTATTGCTCTCATCAATAACAACAATATCAGGTCTGATGGCATTCGTGTCACAAAACACAAGCATCTCCACAAGGCACAAAGAAAACATTCGGGGCTTAACAAAGCAGTTGATATGTATTGACACTGTAGGTAGAAAAATGGATGGTAGACTTTTTGATATGATGTCCACAATCCTGTCATGTCTACTACTTTATAGAAATTGCAGCCATTCAGTATATGTGACATGGATTCTAGTAACTGGTCTTGCCCATGCTGAATACATAAAGGTGAGTGAGAATCAGGGGACCAGATAGACAGATTAAACCTAGTTGGTAAAACCTGAAGTCTGGCTTTAATGGTAAAAATCTGTGTATCCTCATCAATCGAAGCATTATGGAGGATGGTATGGCACACACACACACACACACACACACACACACACACACACACACACACACTCACACATACACACACACACACACACACACACACATGGTGTGAGACACAGAGTGGCCTGCTGAGTGAATGCAGGCTAGCCTTCCCTGTAGTCCAGTCAAGTCCAGTGTTGCTGGTGCTGTCGATGTTTGACTGACAGCAGGGAAGCACGACTACTGTACACTCAGGAGTGAGTGTGTAATGTAGACGGCTCTCCAGCATGGTTGCACTCACAGTGATGCTTTTGTCTTTGATCGTAGAGTCTGAAGGGACAACGTATGTGCTATCTGCTTGAGACCACTGCAGGACAACGTCCGTCCAGTTGCAAAGGTCGTTGAGATCAGGCCAATCAGATCTGACCCCAAAGCCGACGGCTCTAGTGTCCAGTTTGCCATTCAGTTTCTTTCGAAACCCCAGAAAACTGTTCAGCAATGATTTCATACACTTGTTCGTCCCAGTCGCCAGCAACATTAAAGTTGTGTTCCACAAATGACCTGAATGAAGGAGCCTTTGTATACATCTGTAATTATATCATTGTACCCTTGGGGCAGGTGTATTTCCTCCAGAGCGTGTATCATGATGTTATGGAAGAGTTCCGAATGCGTCCAAGAAAACTGAAAAGAAT
>NW_027468680.1:1004201-1006701 GCF_046254945.1 Alosa pseudoharengus | reverse complement strand
AGTAGAGATGAGTAGAGTAGAGTAGAGATGAGTAGAGATGAGTAGAGTAGAGATGAGTAGAGTAGAGATGAGTAGAGTGGAGATGAGTAGAGTAGAGATGAGTAGAGATGAGTTGAGTTGAGTAGAGTAGAGTAGAGTAGAGTAGAGTAAAGTAGAGATGAGTAGAGTAGAGTAGAGATGAGTAAAGTAGAGATGAGTAGAGTAGAGATGAGTAGAGTAGAGTAGAGATGAGTAGAGTAGAGATGAGTAGAGTAGAGTAGAGTAGAGTAGAGTAGAGATGAGTAGAGTAGAGTAGAGTAGAATAGAGTAGAGTAGAGTAGAGTAGAGATGAGTAGAGTAGAGATGAGTAGAATAGAGTAGAGATGAGTAGAGTAGAGTAGAGATGAGTAGAGTAGAGATGAGTAGAGTAGAGATGAGTAGAGTAGAGTAGAGATGAGTAGAGTAGAGATGAGTAGAGTAGAGATGAGTAGAGTAGATGAGTAGAGTAGAGATGAGTAGAGTAGAGAAGAGTAGAGATGAGTAGAGTAGAGTAGAGATGAGTAGAGTAGAGATGAGTAGAGTAGAGTAGAGATGAGTAGAGTAGAAATGAGTAGAGTAGAGATGAGTAGAGTAGAGATGAGTAGAGTAGAGTAGAGATGAGTAGAGATGAGTAGAGTTAGGTCTTTATTGTCATTGTCAAAGGTACAACACAATTTAAAGTTCTCTCCAGTCAGTGCATCATCATGAGTCTATAATAATATAATATAATGTGCTAGTGTTCCTTAAAATAGAATAAATAAAAACATACAACAGCGTTAGCAGCATACAGAAACACACACAGCACACACACACCCAGTCACACACACCCAGTCATCACACACACACCCAGTCATCACACACACCCAGTCATCACACACACCCAGTCATCACACACACCCAGTCATCACACACACACCCAGTCACACACACCCAGTCATCATCACACACCCAGTCATCACACACACCCAGTCATCATCACACACACCCAGTCTCACAGACCTAGTCACACACACCTAGTCATCACACACCCACCCAGTCATCATCACACACACCCAGTCATCATCACACACACCCAGTCATCACACACACCCAGTCATCATCACACACACCCAGTCACACACACCCAGTCATCACACACACCCAGTCATCATACACACCCAGTCACACACACCCAGTCACACACACCCAGTCATCACACACACCCAGTCATCATACACACCCAGTCACACACACCCAGTCACACACACCCAGTCATCACACACACCCGGTCATCATCACACACACCCAGTCATCATCACACACACCCATCATAATCACACACACCCAGTCATCACACACACCCAGTCATCACACACACCCAGTCATCACACACACCCGGTCATCATCACACACACCCAGTCATCACACACACCCAGTCATCACACACACACCCAGTCATCACACACACCCAGTCATCACACACACACCCAGTCATCACACACACACCCAGTCATCACACACACCCAGTCATCACACACACCCAGTCATCACACACACACCCAGTCATCACACACACCCGGTCATCACACACACACCCAGTCTCACAGACCTAGTCACACACACCTAGTCATCACACACCCACCCAGTCATCATCACACACACCCAGTCATCACACACACCCAGTCATCATCACACACACCCAGTCATCACACACACCCAGTCATCACACACACCCAGTCATCACACACACCCGGTCATCACACACACCCAGTCATCACACACACACCCAGTCATCACACACACACCCAGTCATCACACACACCCAGTCATCACACACACCCAGTCATCACACACACACCCAGTCATCATCACACACACCCAGTCTCACAGACCTAGTCACACACACCTAGTCATCACACACCCACCCAGTCATCATCACACACACCCAGTCATCATCACACACACCCAGTCATCATCACACACACCCAGTCATCACACACACCCAGTCATCATCACACACACCCAGTCATCACACACACCCAGTCATCACACACACACCCAGTCATCACACACACCCAGTCATCACACACACACCCAGTCATCACACACACCCAGTCATCACACACACCCAGTCATCACACACACCCAGTCATCATCACACACACCCAGTCATCACACACACACCCAGTCATCACACACACCCAGTCATCACACCTAGTCATCACACACACCCAGTCATCACACACACCCAGTCATCATCACACACACCCAGTCATCACACACACCCAGTCATCACACACACACCCAGTCATCACACACACCCAGTCATCACACACACCCAGTCATCACACACACCCAGTCATCATCACACACACCCAGTCATCACACACACACCCAGTCATCACACACACACCCAGTCATCACACACACCCAGTCATCACACACACACCCAGTCATCACACACACACCCAGTCATCACACACACCCAGTCATCACACACACC
>NW_027468680.1:991701-994201 GCF_046254945.1 Alosa pseudoharengus | reverse complement strand
AAAGCGCATGGTCATTATTGTGACAGTCTAAAACGCATGGTCACTAAAGCGCATGGTCACTATTATTGTAGTCTAAAGCGATTGGTCACTAAAGCGCATGGTCACTATTATCGTAGTCTAAAACGCATGGTCACTATTATCGTAGTCTAAAGCGCTTGGTCACTAAAGCGCATGGTCACTATTATCGTATTCTAAAGCGCATGGTCACTATTATCGTATGGTCACTATTATCGTAGTCTAAAGCACTTGGTCACTATTATCATAGTCTAAAGTGCATGGTCACTATTATCGTAGTCGTAGTCTAAATCGCTTGGTCACTAAAGCGCATGGTCACTATTATTGTAGTCTAAAGCACATGGTCACTATTATCGTAGTCTAAAGCGCTTGGTCACTGTTATGGTAGTCTAAAGCGCATGGTCACTGTTATCGTAGTCTAAAACGCATGGTCACTATTATCGTAGTCTAAAGCGCTTGGTCACCGACCAAAAGCTTATTCAAATTTAGTGGGATGTCCAGTCCACATTGGGAGTGTTTTCGTTGTCGAACCTAGCATAGTACTTATTGGCAAAGTGAAACTAACTTCACCGCAGTGTCCGTCAACGACAAAACAGTAAATACACAGTTAATTATTTTCAATATTGACTGACACTGGATTATCATCGAAAACATATTCTTGGAAAAAGCAACACTTACCCAATCATTTTTGAATGACTGAATAAAAAGCGTTTATCCTGCAGAGGAGTTGCTTACATCTCGTGACAGTGCGTCTTCAGCTTTGCTTCATATTTTCCTCTCCGTCATTACCAATTTGCAAATGATGGTGAATAACTACTCATTGTGAGATGTATTTCGTAATATCTTTATTCTAATTATGTTTCCCATTGTAATCGTGTAATTTGTAATGTTTTGCATGGATGTGCGCCGGTGCGTGTTTGTGGATGAGAGAAGCATGGTGCGTTGTGCACCCGCCCATATCACTGTTGATAATGCGCTCTTAAAATAACATCAACAACTCGCCATGGACAGGTTTCTCTTGGTCAGGGGCGTAATGCGTTTTAGGTAGTGTACTGTACGATAGCGTACAGACAACGCGCCAGATCCCTCCTCAGGTCGTTAATTGCCACACCCCTTGGCACGTTGCTAAAAAAAAAAAGAGATGTACAAAATAAGGATTTAAACGTTGCGCTGGGAAAATAACCCGTTTTCCGCCATGCGCCAGGGCGAAAATAGGGCCCTATAACATAGCGGCCTTGTGAATCAGATATAACGCCAGAGGAGGAGACGTGTATTATTAAGTGTATTATTATTGCTGTTCCTCTTGCTTTAGAATTAAAGCCAGAGTAAAAGATTTGTCCCACCCACTGTTTTTTTAAACGTAGTTGGTCAGAATTACGTAGGTGAAATTCTTGAAGAAATATAATATAACCTTTTAAATTCTTAAAAAAGGTGAGTAAATATTTTAGATCTCTTTACTGGACTGTTAAGCCCTTTAACTTTCCATGAAGCAAACCTGATCGTTGACCCCCCACACCCACCATGTAAACTGTTAGTCATAGCCACACCATAAAGTTCTATAGCCACACCATAAAGTTCTATAAAGTTCTATAGCCACACCATAAAGTTCTAAATGTAGTGTTCATGACTCCTTTTGTTCATATATAACCATGTACATGTCACGCCCCTCTCCCTCAACAGACAAAATATAATCAAATCCCTAAAGTTCACAGTAAATATAGAAATATAATCAAATCCCTAAAGTTCACAGTAAATATAGAATATAATCAAATCCCTAAAGTTCACAGTAAATATAGAAAAGAAAAAAGGTCTAGTCATTAGCCTCGGCATCCTCCCTTTCTCTGCCAACCTGGCAGCGCGCAGGATTCCAACAAATCACCTTAATCATCTAAACTTTGCTTTCGAGGGCTCCTGAATATTAATGAAACAAATAAACTCCAAACATAAATCAAGTTCCAGTATTCAGCCAAATGAAATAACACTTAAACATACCATAATAAAATAACAAATCCAAATGTCTTGAAATGCCAATGGTTAATGTATGATAACGTTGCTAGTCAAGAATTAGGCTACACTGAGCTGGCCATGGCTGTTACTTTACCCGGCGTCATTGACTAGCCAGGGTATTTAGTTAATCCTCATGTTCAGGACCAATAGAAATGTTGGCCTTCCTCTCAATCCTCCGAGTGTAGAACGCCTTTCAAACATCAATGTCTACCCTCCATAAGACACTCGTAGGCGCGCAGGGTAGAGAAGCCTGAATTGATACAGAGCTGATTTGACGTTCTTGTAAGCTACACGTTGCCACTAAGGTCAGGATCTAGCCTTAATGCATGTCCCTTATACCGCATCTCGTTCTGCCTAGCCCAGCGTAGTGCCCTCTCTTGGTCTCAATATCTGTGGAAAGCAACAATGATGGCTCGAGGTGGCTGACCATCTTTGGGTTTCTGCATTAGAGGAAACCGGTCCAGTTCTACATGGTGTG